>NC_143399.1:109303733-109456048 GCF_052110815.1 Crocodylus siamensis
CACCATCCAGGAAAGTGGGGAAATGTCAGCTACAGGTGGGATTCCAGGGCCCAAGGTGGTGTCCCAGGGCTAGTGGGGGCCCAGAGTGAGGTGGCAGGAGCACGGGGCCCTATGGAGCTGAGCAGGACTCCCCTTCTCCTTGCTGGTATGGCCCAGCCCAACTCCATAGAGCCCTTGCTAGCCCAGACTCCGTGCTCCTGCTGCCCTGCTCTGGACCCTACCAGTGCTGGCCCTGGGACTCCAGCACAGGCCACGTGCTCCCACCCAACTGTTGCTGCACTCCTGCGCCTGTTTGCTCCCACTTGCCCCCCAGCCAGTAGCTGCCATTTACCCCTTTTCTGTCTGCCACCACTGCCACCACAGCATTCTAACACCATATGGCTCCTGGCTGCATGGCTGCAACCACGAAAATCAGCAGGAGCTGGCCTGGCCTGGTCCTGAGGACTGGGGTGATCATTTATGATCCTCCCCTGCTTCCCTCCTCCCCACTCTTATATGAATTTCCCTCTCTGGTGCAGGGAGAAAGGAACATCTCCATAGGGCCAGGCCAGAAGCCTCGGTTAGGCACAAGCTTCTGGGTGGGGGTGGGGGTGAGATGGACTGGTGCTGGGGGTAGGGCATGACCGGTCTGGCCTTGCTACTGTGGCTGCTGGGTCCTGTATCTGGCTCGACCTGGGTCCTACTGCCCCTGTCTCCCATCATCTTTGACAGGCAGCCAGGTGCAGATAAATATTAATTTTCTAAATTTTTTAGGGGCCCTGTGGGCCAGATAGAATGGCCTAGTGGGCCAGATCCATCCTGCAAGCTGTATTTTGGATATTTACTCAATGTAAAACATTTTTGGAGAGCTGTGAATCTTTAGCAAATGGAAAAACAATTGAAACCAAAGTCTGACTGCATTAACTTGTATTATTTCTGGTAAAGTATGTACACCAGAGTAAGCGAATTAAAAAAAAAAAAAAAAGGAAAAGGAGAATTCCCTGGATGATGTCTTGATCCATAATTTTTCTATATCATTGCATTCAACTAAGAGAAAATAAATAAAATATAAATCTAAAGAGAAATACTTTTCTGAGGTTGTCACTGCCAGAGTGGTGCAGACCTGTTCACTCTTTGCTTGTCAGCATATCCACTACCTAGCAATTTAGATAAGACAGTTGTAATTACTTAAAAACATGCGAGAGATTTGGGGTATTTCAAAATTGTCATAAATTGAGCAGGATAACTGGATTATTGCTTTATCACTTCCTCTCTTTTAGCAAACCATTGATCTTCTGTGAAGATCTGTGAAGGGCAGAGAGGAGGGAACGTATGTAACACTTGTAGAGGACACATGAGAACAATATAGTAAATACATTTACTTAAATAGCTTCAGTTGTTTTGTGTCATCTAAATGATACCACGTGTCAAATTATGATTTCCCTAGCAACATACATAGCATGCTTTAGAACTCTATGCCTTTTTGCAGTAATCATATGATACAAGGAGATATCCTATCCATGGTGCTTACATATATTAAAAAAAACCAAAAAAATGAACTTTACCAGAAGAAGAGAACATTATTTTGACCCAGCTCTTCAACATCTGTGTAGGTCAAATGCTTCCGTGGGGCTTTTAGACACTTTTAGCTAGATCTGATTCAATCAGCTATTAGATACAAGTGCCAAAAAAGCCCCACTAAAGTGCCCAATCTATACAGATGCTGCACAACCAGGTTGAACTAAGGTCCTGCCTCTTCTGGCATGCACTGGGTTTGAACTGGGTGGGAACATACTGAGTTTAAAGTAAAAGACCACTTTTGGGGGTTTTTTTTACATCTGCAAGCAGACATATGTCTGAGATTTGGCCTGGATTAGCTGAAGAAGGAGGTGGCATAGAAATACCTAAAAGCACAATCTTATGCACATTTTAGTTATACACAGAACTGTGCAATTATTTTTTGTTTGTTTTCAAGTAACTGGATAAACTGAAGTTTTTCTTTAAATGTTCTCAAGTTGAATTAAATGCCTTGTTCAACCCAAAAGCAAATGCTTTGTTGTATTTCATGTTCAGAGGCTTAATTAATGTAGGCGGATTTTGGCAATTACCATTAAGCAATATTTTGAAATAAAAAATTGACAAGTTTTGTTTCAAAATTGATAAAACATTTTAGACCATATTCCAGTTTTCTTAGATTTTTTTCAGTTAAAATAATTCAAGCACTATTACAGGAATTCATGAATTGTTGATGCTAACACACTTTGCAATTTTTAGCAAGTAAATTATTTGATGCAAGGATTTCATTCTTCTTTAGTTATACATGTAACGGATTGCTCCACCAGTCAGTTTTGCTTTTTTCTATTGAAGGAATAAGAGTTTATGGCTCACAATGGCTGAAAGTCCTTTGGAAAAACCTTGCAGAAACACTGGGTGCCTGCCATACTCATGAGCAAGCCGTCCCAAAAGTAGCTTTTATGTTGTCATGTTTGCAAATGAAGTGTCAGAATTCCCACAGTTTGCTTATTATTTGCAAGTATGAATCCTCACTCCAGTCTGGCAGTCAAAATTGACTAAGCCAATGCCCTGTCTTCCAGATCCTTTGCATGAAAGCTCCTATTAATGAGCATGGTAAATTGATTATGTAAACTGAGATTTGGCCCATTTTTTAGTACTGCACATCATTGACCATCAACTGCTTTTGATCCAAAGTGTTATCTTTGTAAATAGCTGTCAGTAAAGATGTAAGTTTTGTTCGCAGTCCCAGTAACAAAGTGTTTTGTTTTCCAGTTTGCCTCCTGAACTGTCCTGAGCCTCAGCACTGTGATATGTGACAATGCAAAATATGTAGCACATACTTTTTAGGTCTCATAAACTGCTAGAGGCAGTATCTTACTCTGAGGTCAGGGCCATTCAATGAGTGTTTTGTTTTGATGATATACATAATGTATCTAACTTTGTGTTGATTAATTAAAAACATTTTTCTGAGGTGAAGATTCAGATTTAGCTGAACAAATGTCAAATATTTCCAAAATGTGGTGCTTTCAGAAATGATGTTTCAGACCCAATAAAAGCTGGTTTTCTGCACACTAAGAGAAAAGAAGAAGAAAAAGAAGTAAGGTAACAAAGTGGCTTTTTTATTATTCGATACATCTCTAATTCTAGATCCATAATGAGGGACAAAAGTTTTCTATCATATTACCTGCTTACTAGATGCCTATGTTATATTTGCCCCTTTAACCTTTTCTTTAGTGAAACTGTTAGTAGTCTGCTATTTTCCATTTCAGGCAAGTATCATAGTAATCTGTCATTCTTTATTATACCCTGTACATTTTATTTTCTTTGTTAACAGTAAAGTCCTTGACCCAGTTTAACACAGAGGATCAATCTTTGGCAAGCCGTTCCATAGCCTTTTTTAAATTATGAACTGAGGGATCTCTTCGACATGTAATATGCTCTTTATGGATACATTTTTCACTTTTAGCATCAGACCTTTGCCAAAATGGGAGAAGAAATTATAATTTCCCTATACAAGCAAAATTGTTGAATATTCTGATTATGAACCTGGACAAAAAGACCCCTGAGAATTTTGTCTTCAGCAAAAGACTTTTTTTTTTTTAACACTAAGACCTGATTTGCATACAGGTATTACAACACTTACATTACTAACTCTTTGAATATAATAGAAAATTTAATTATTCTCACTTTAAGTGTGGAGAGAGTTTAAGAGTGCGTAAGGCCACACATTGAGTTACCACACCCAGAATTAGAAACCAGGACTTCCTGACTGTTAGCTGGGGCTCAGTTCCCAGAAGCACACTGGTTCGCTTAAATTATTAAAGCAAAAATCTTCCAGCAACAAGGAAAACAGAAATACAAAAATAAAAAAACATTTTTGACCAATTGATTATAAGTTTTAATGAGAATATTATTTTTGCTCATGTGAAAATGCACCCAGGTAATGAAGACAAAATTTAGCAGCATTATATCATTAGTACAAACTGTGATTGGATAAACATAACCTGATCACATGACACTTTATGAAAGCTGGTTTTACTGTATTAAGTCTTTTGAAAATATCACGTATGCCACAATCCTGGGGCTGTGTGCAATTCTAACTGCCTTTATAACTCTGTAACCTCCATGACCAGAAATCATGGATGAGCCTTAGACAGTTTGATTATGTATGGGCAGTTTTAAGTCTATGGGGTTTAAACTTTTTCAAGAAGTCTTCTCCTCTCAGCTGTATAATTCTCTTACCTTAACAGTGATATCCCCACTTTAGTGCTGTGAAATGACCAGCTTTTCTAGATATTTTGGCATCCTTTTTCCTCTTACTGAAGCAAGCAGGGCATTAACATCTGCAAAGCAGAGATTACAGTCATGCATCATATTGATATTTTTTGTAGAGTGCAGATATTGCTTCAAAAATCCCTCCCTTGTGACAAACTCCATGAAGGAGCTAACAAGTCTGCAGGCAACAGACAACCTTGAAGTACTTCCACTGCTGTTCAGAAGTAATTAATGATAATGCTTTCTCCTCTTCTTCTGCACTTGCCGCAGATACACATTTTAGCTCTTGTATTATGGAAGCATGTAGTTTTTGTTCTACAGAGATAATCTTTTAGTTGAATGTTTCCATTGACAGGTATTTCCCTAAACTTTATAGTCCTTATTGATCAGAACTAAAACCTTTGACAAATAAACCAAGCAATAACATTTTTGTAATAGGCATTTATATATGTGTTTGTATCCTTAACCGTATCAGAAATCTGGTTTAATGAAATACTATAAAAATAATTTAACTTGATCTGCTGCAGTTATGTTTCAGTATATTGAGATTTTCTTGACTTCTAATGATTTCTTTAATTACTTTGCTGACACACAAAGATGTTTATCTAGTAATATCTCCTCCCTTTAGAATCTTTTCTGAGTGACTTCATTCTTCGGGATTGTCATAAGCAGTTTATTAGTGTGTTACTCTTGTGCTTTCAAAGTATAGTAATTAAATGACTGTAGAACTGCAAGAGTCTACTGTTTGGTAGGAAGATAGATCTTCTATTCTATGCTAAATGGATGACAACAATAATAATTTTTGAGAGGCAATTTGCTCCTTAGATGCAGAAATATGTAGGTGTCATTTCAGAAAATTAACACAAAAACAGAATATGGATAAATCTTTTAAAATGAATTCAAACAGTCAACTTCACATAACAGAGGCAGAAAAATCAGTACTATGCAAGTAACAGACAATGCCCAAATATCCTTTCAGAAACACAATGATGACCTGCTGAATACCCTAAAAAAATCCCTAAGGCTAAAATACACTGTTTCAAAGAAAGCCGCAGTAGTGTCTATATAGGAATTGTATATTAAACGTCAGGGGAAAGAAGCTATAGATGTGCATTCATAGAACTGGAAATATTTGAGCTGTTTAAGTATTTTGCTTCTTTCCCAGAAGAATTAACTTAGCTCCAGAGGGTGCTATAAGAACAGCATGAAATATTTTATTGGCATGCTACTCTGGCATTTTCAAAGCTTTTTGTAATTAAATAAATATTGAACTGAATTATACTATGGTTTAGTAAGAAGAATGATTGTTTATTGTGTTCCTCATAAAATATGAATTATGATCCAAGGTTTGATAATATTTTATGAAGTTGAGATGTGGAACCAAATTTATTCTGGGTTTCTGAACCTAGTTGGTTCTCCTTTGTGTGGTTGGACTTATTCTGTCTTTGCAACTAATCTTTCACAATCTGCAGCTTTCCTTTGCCTCAGTTAAGCTGAGGGATTCTTTACTTACAGGTTGTGTCTGCATGTGTGTTTAGGCACACCTAAATGTAATACACATTAGCTTAATTCACATTAAGACGATTTAGGCTTGTGTCTACACGTGCATGCTTTAAAACGCATTAATGCCATGTCCATGGACTGACACGGGACTAAATTTAGTCCCAAATCAGTCCATACACAGCATTAATACACCTTAATGCATCTATACATGCGCTTAATATACTTTAGCTATTTACGCCTATATTTGATACCTGCAAAAGGCGTGAATAGCCTAAAATCACCATTTTTAAGGTACACTAAGGGCACACACATGTAGATGCACACCCTTAATGCACTTTACATTGGGCTAAAGTGCCTTAAATCAGCATGTGTAGTTGTACCCTCTGTCATCATAATCAAGGAAGGGCAGGAATGCAGTAGCCTCCTCTTATATCTGGGTATATCTACATTTCTTAGAGGAGGTGTGATTCAGCTATCTAAGTAGTTAATTTAGACATAGGCATAGCAGGGCAACTCCATACCTGGGGCAATACATTGGGTAGTGCCATAATGCCAAAAGCACAATCAGCTGCCATTGCAGTGGTGATTGTTTTTGTACTTCCTGCTGCCTTGGTCACCCCCTTTCCCCCCCTTCCCTGCCTTTCAGTTTGGGTCCTGATAGTTTCACTACTATGACAACACAAACTTCCCTTGACAATGGGAACTATACCTGTGCTGCACATGGCTTTACTGCTACTGGTAGCCATCCTAGGTTCATTAAAGCTAAGTTGTGTGTGTCTATACAGGTTGTAACTGCAAAGGTACTTGCTGGGTAAATATAACTTTTGCTTGTGTGATGGTTCTCCCTACCTGTGTCTTCAGAAAATAACTAAGCGACTGTATCCCTTTCTGTATCTTAAGAACACTGCTGAAAATAAACACTTTCTTAATAATCCAACCATCTTCTGGGGAATAAATAAGGGCAGGACCTGGTTTTATTTTCCTGTAGGGCAGCAGAAGGTGCTGAGCATTCTGGAATTCTGTGATTACTTAACTTTGCCTTGATTTAAATGGAAACGTATGAGTATGTTCATAATGCTTCTTCAGTGAACTATAGGAGGAAGCTCTGCCCAGTTCTGGTCCTGGTCCACATGAAACTGGAAATGAAGTAACAAAATTTCCTAATGATGTATCACTGCTATTCTGTAACAACTCAAGACCATTGGCAAGAAATATCTTCAAGGCTTCAGTTCTGCCTCATTTTCATATTTGGTGCCATGGAGAAGGAAAGAGTGAGCAAAATCAGTCTTTATGATGCTGCAGAAGCAGTATAGATAAACTCTTAATACGCTTAGGATTATTTTTGTACTTACTGGTAGGTACTTTGCTGGATCAATGCGAAGTCACTCAGCATCTAGTAAGTTTGATCCCTCAGCCACAAGGTTAGGTGTAGGTCTTGTTTAGCTTTAGAATAGCCCCTCAGAAACTGTGACTCTGTTAGTAATTGTAAAACAGAAGATAGAATTACTCTGGGAAACATAAGAAATATATTTTTTTATTTTTATAAATAATATAATATATTCTTGGAAATGTCTCTTTGATTTATTATTATTGAATCTGATGCATGGATACAGAGGATAGTACAAATCTTCAGGAAGGAGGAAAATGCATATAGCTAATCTGATTGCTTATACTTAAATTCTGTCCAAGAAAAGCACAAACTATCTGAATGCACCTGACTTACTAATGACTTCAGTGCTCTGTAACAACCAGAGAATGCTGAGAGAACAGGGAGAAAAAAAAATCTAAAAGAAGGACAGAAAGAGGCAAAATTGCTAAGCTTAAAGGCTACATAATATAAATGTTTTATAGTATGTAAGGAAGAACAGGATTGTAAGAAAGAGAGGCAGGTTGTTGCACAGGTGCAGGGAGACCTAAAATATGTTATCCTGTGCTGTGTTCATAAGTAAAGTGGTCCTCAAATTCCTTTGCAAAGTCCATGTCACTTATTTTAATTCTCGAAGTCCCCAAAGAACAAAAAGTAAAATTCAGAGGATCCACAACTTTGGAAAGGCAACTGGAAAGTAGTGGGGTGAACTGGTTGATCCACACTAAATTTGGAGCCCAGTTTAGCTGGATGGTTGGGTTCCATGTCTTAAAAAGGGATATTTGGCAGGAGTGTACTTGAAAGGCAACACATGGAAACAATGTTGGACTCTTTGTTTAGAGTCTAAACTTAACAAAATCAAGGGAGCTAAAAGCCTGTAGGTTCAACAGAGTAGCCTGGTAATGATCTTAGAATGAAAATCAACTAGTTTCATTAATAACAGTTTTCATTAAAATATTTTCTTTAAAGAAAATGGCATAAAAAGATTTTTTTCCTTGTATTGCCTACCTAGCTTACAAAGCCTAAGAAATTATGAATATAAGTTGCTAAGCATACTTAAATATTTTGCAAGTCTCTATGGGACACCCCTTGTCTGTCTGTTTTGCTTTAAAAATGGCCACCATGACAGAGAGTGATAGAGTGCGTTACTGTATCATGCTTTCTTGGGATAAAGTTTAGGTGCAGGCTTTTGTCTGGAGATTTGAAATTTTTGTCCTCAGAGAAGACGATGGGGAAGGGGGCTGAGGGGGAATACTTACTATACCATCAAAGGTGATTTCAGCAGAGTTGGCAATAGAATTGCTCGTAATATTTAAATGCTAAACAAGTACAAAGAACTATCATTATTAAGAGAAAATGGATTTACCCTTTAAAAAGATGAATGTGCATCTTTGAGAGTGGTTAGAAGGTGAAGGATGATCCCATGTGTTATTGTAAGAGTAAGTTTCCCTAGTTTTGCCATATGGTTTTAAATTTGATGTACAGCCTTGATGCTATTTTAATACACCTGTTTCTCTAAAAACTATCTCCACTAATTTACTGTATGAAAGGAAGACATATACTTTGAATGGGACCAACCACTACTGCTTAATCCTGGTGAACTGCAGTTGGCCTTAGTCTATATTAAATATGTTACTTTCATGTACAACGATGCCAAGAAATTCTTGGATGTAATATTGGCAACCTCCCATGAAGAGAACGGTGAAAGAATACTTATCAAAGGATGATGCTATAAAAACAAACCTTTGTTGCCAGACAGCTAGTTAAATGAACTTTTATTGCCTTTTTTTGGACTTATTTCTCTTTAATGCATTAGCTTGCTTCATAAGCAAGATCTAAAAGCTAAATGTAGCTGTCCTTCAGTTGTTCCTCTGTTACTCCCCAAATGCCCTTTCCTCTAAATTCAGAAAACTAAAAATGTCAGTTCTGTAGAAAATTGACATTCAATGAAGGCATAATTAAATATCATCCAAAAATACATGTTTTCCAAAGTACCTAAGTGACTTAGAAATGTAAGTCCTATTGAAAAATAGTGAGACTTAAGGGTCATATATGATAGACAACATAGGTATAATTTAGACACCTAAAATCCAAGTACGTGATTCAGAAAATCTCCTATACAGGGACTTGGGAGGCTGTTCATGTCTCAATTTTTACCAGTAATTCCTGAGATACTTAAAGTTCAGTTACTATACATTTTTAGAGGCATGACCATTATGGATGAGTCCCTGTCTTATGTAAGTCTGCTTGGGATCAACCATGAAATAAGTGATGGGAACTTATCACACGTTAGCTGCTCTATGATAACTTGTGACGATTGTGCGGTGGCTTACCTTTTAAGAAACAGGACTAAAATATTATGGTTTACCTTTCACTTACAGTAACTGAGAACAGATGCACAAACAGTTACCATGGAACAACTATGTGAAAGGTGCAATCTTTCTAATATACTGTAACTTGCTCCTTTTAATGTACTGCAACTTTCTCCTTTGTCTATTCCTGAGAGTTCGTGTGCCTACAGTGCCTGCATATGCTGAAACTATGCCTTATATGGACAAACAGTGCTGAAGTCAACACTATGCATAGTAGCCATGGACACCGGTAGCTTTGTGAGTGGGAGTGAGAAGCACGAACTTATGTGGGGCCCCAAATTCATCCCCCGCTCCTGCCATAAGAGCAAAAGCAGCCCCACAGGGTTGCTCTTGCAGCAGCAGCTGGAGCATAGATGCTATGATGCTGCCACTTTAAAGCAAGAGCTGGGGTGAGCAAAGGTAGCAGCAGCCAGGGACTACTTTGGACAAGACTCCTGGGCCAGTCCCCAGCTCTCAGAATCTGCACGTACCCCACTTAATACAGGACCTCCCCTCCCTTCCACTGCTGTCCTGCAGGGTTTGCCCAGATCACCAGCTCTGCTTGTTATGCCACTGATGGCCACCTTCGTTAAAAAAAAAGAAACAAAAAAAATCCATGTCTCCTGGTTAAAGTGCTTATGTTGACTATCTTGTCTGTAGTAGTCTAGTAGTTAGATCATTCACTCAGGAAGTAACACACTTTGATTTAATACCCTCATCAGCATAAAGGAATTTAGACTACATCTCACACTTTCCAAGAAAGGTCCCTAATTGCCCATTGAAATGCAAGATGGGCAGTGTCTACCTCTCCTGCTGAATCAGTCCCACTGTGCAACAAAAAATGCAAGGTTTATGGGACTTACGATAATTGCTCTGTAGCCCAGTGATGGGAACACCCCTATGCAAGGAGACTATATAGTTTCCAGTCCCTGCTCCCAATATTGGTTATTTATATTATCATTGGATAATCTTTAGTATCAAATACAGAGTTTTGAGAGCATGGCTGAAATGCAAAAGTTTCCTCTCCCAAGTGACTGATTTAACTGGTACACAACAGAATCATACTACCTCTTTCTGCACTATAAGTCCTCTTGAATCTTATATTTTTAGCTTCAGTGGGAGAGACAATGTGTGACACCAGCTCACCCTTAACTGTTGCCTATTGGTTACTGTACACTGCTGTAAGTTGGTGATGGGGGTTTGTACATGTTCAGACAAAGGAGGACTTCGCATTTGAATGGGCACATCTATGCATGCCATTAATGTGGAGCAGTAAACTCTGGAGCTTATTTTTCAGAAGTTTATTGTTCCCAGGAAGCTCCTGGATATGGTGTTTCCACATGAGCCTGAACCGCAGCACATTGAGCTGTGTCAGAGCAGCTCAAGCTGGCAGGGGCTGAGGGGGTCAGCCTGCTAGCCCAGGGATGCTCCAGCTGGGCTCAGTGTACTGCAGAGAGGCTGATTGGAGCAAAAAGCAGCTTCAGTGCAGAGTAGCTGGCAGGCTGCCTCTGCACTAAAGCACCCTCATGCCCCAGCCAGCTGGGTCAGTGTCTATATGGGGGCTGCTGTGCATGAAAAAATCCTCAACAGGGTAGTACTTGTATTAGTAGTACTACCCTGCTGTGGCATTTATTAGTATCCTGCATTCCTACATCCTAGTAGGGGCACATATGTAGACACGCAGGTGTTGACTACAAAGCTGTGCATTGAATGCCTTGTGTAGATGTGCCCAATGGGTGTTATCAGAACTTGGCTAGTATAAAAAAGGTGTCAGAACCCACCACAACTACCCCAAATCTAAATAGAGTGAGCTAGTCCTGATGTCCAAGGGATGACTTCAGTGCCTAAGTTTAAAGAGAAAAAAAAGAGAAAGTTTTAAAGCTATGTATCTACATCTTGCCTAACTTCAGGTTCAGATAGATGTAGAATTTCAGTGACACACCTTTAATTCACCCACTCGTCAACACCTAGTTTTTCCTAAGTATAGGCAGTTTAAGATGGCTAACCAGGTTTATATATATCACTCCTAGATGTGATTGCCTGAAAGTTGGGTATTGTGTAACACTTTGTAGGATCTGGGCTTAGGAGGTATAAGATCCGGAATCAGTTTCTAACTCCCTCATAACCATCTTAACATCGAAGCCCTCTGTCTCTATGGCTGCAAAAAGACATCACATTTATCACAGGATAAACCATTTTATCCCAGGGCAAACTGCAGTCATGACTAAAAACAGATGTTGGATTTCTCCCAAACAAAGTGTTTTATTTTGGGATCATACAGATTTACAAATCCATTGTCCCACGTTAAGTACCCATGAATTATACACGATACCACTTTTTCCTGAAACAATCAGGGGCTACCTTGAGTTAATTGGCGTTTAAGCTGCATGTGTAAATGCTCGTTCTCTGGCTGTTTTGATTCAGTGTTCCAGGACAAACACAGGCACAATTTATCTAAGGACAAATGTAATGCCTTATCTTGCTTGATGGTAAAATGGAGATGATGACGCTTATCCTGCAATAATGTGGGGCAGTTCAGTTCCTGTTTTATGTTCTCTCAGTTATGTACAGATGAAAAACACTACACGAATATAATGTTGCTACAAAACATGTTTGATCTAGTTTTCTATTTTGTATTTAATAGTGTTTGACATGGACAAAAACCCTGATGTTACTGTAAAGATAATTACGTCATATAAACGTGTGGACTTTCAGCAGAATTGCACATTCTCCAGGAGAGAATTTTGTTTCAAATTATGAATATTTTAGGTCTTGGGATATGAATAAATGTACAAGTGAGCATAGTATATATTAATAAATAATGCATATTTATATATCTGGCTTAAAAGGTCTAAAGAGATGTTCTATTAAAAGCAAGCACTAACAAACTATTATGAGATTAAATTCTGTCATGCATTAAGGACCACCTTAATTCTGATACTTCCTATCTTTTTAGTACTTGATTTTGAACCAAAACAACTTTCTTCTAGAAATCACGTCCTAATTTGTTAGAGAAGTAACTCATTCAACTGAAGGCTTTCCCTGGTATTTTTAAATGTTTTGAAGCACATTCGAAGAATAAGAGTTTTTAAATTAAGCTGAGGTATTGAACAATATATGATAAGCAAAAGGAAACTTCTGAAACATATTTAGTATATTACCTATTGGCTTGGACACAGAGGCCATGTCCAGACAAGCACAGCCACACAGTATGTGACTCTGCAAACACATCTGGAGTGCCACATACCACACGTTCCATTGTTCTCGGTGCTGCAGGGGAACAGCATGGAGGGGTTTTTTGATCCCTGGATATCCAGGGATCAAAAAAGCCCATGGGGAAAAAAAAGCAGAGCAGTACACAGGATGGAAGCATGCACTACCCGAAACTGGAGCCTAGCCGGCTAGAGCCACACTCTACTGCCAGCCAGGATCTGCACAGCAGGATTGCCACTGCTGCAGTCTTGCAAGTCCCCTGGGACTCCAGGTAGGGCTGCTGAGGCTAGTCCAGTGCTGGCCCTAGCCTCCTCTACCCCACCCAGGGTAACTTGCTATGTGCCAGAGCAGGTGTGGCACAGGCATTCCCTGGGGACAGCTAGCGCAAGCCACTGCTAATTGTTCTTGAGGAATCAAATATCCAGGCATGTCTGGACATGACCAGAGAGGTTCATTTTGAATCTTATAATTCAGCTGCTGCCTATAGATCTACAGGGCCCTTCCTTGATCAATGTTTTTAATAACATAAGGTGACATGTAATGCATGACATCTGATAAGTGACTTTTGTATGTAGTTGAATCTCTTTTATGAGTGGACACCATTCTGGGGATATGCGGGTTGGCAATAAGCCAGCATTGTCAACTCCTGTGTGCTGAACAGAGAGCTTCAAGATATGTAGAGTGTATACACCATATGCATATTAACGTGCATCAATAAACTGCAGTATATATTGTGCTGGAGCTTATTGCTCCCAGGCACCACATTTATACGTATGCCTGAGACTGCGCCAGGATAGTATGTGTATTTACAAGAACTAACCTACTTTAGAGTTTATTAGTTTCCTGCGTCCTAATAGGGCCTCACTTGTAGACACTGAGACATTTACTGCAGAGGTAATTAGACAACTTTGCAGTAAACATCTCTTGTAAATGTGCCCACAAAGTGCCTCAAAGCTGAGAAAGGAGTATTGTGGGACCTTCTGGTATAGTTTGCCATAGGCTCAATTTTCCCTGACCTGGGAGAACTGCAGCGTTCTGACCATGAGGGTCTGGATTCAAGCATTTGTTTTGGTCACATATGGAATGCAAACATGGGTCTAGTCTAGTCACCAGATGGGAAATTTCACTAATTAGTTAAGTCTTTTGTAGTGTCTGGCCACTGACTGCCAGAGACAGCCATAGCTTGGATTCAGCATCTGGTGCCTGCACTTTGTAACTCCACAGAAGCCACTATTTCTGGGGATCAGAGAGTAAGCATTCTCACGTGGATTTTTATTTCCAGTGATATCTTCAGGGGATTTTATTGAACTGAACCTGAATCTGGGGATGTGTATTAGATTACAGATTACTACAGGAAGTGTCCTAATTTAATTAAAAAATATTTGTTTTGGTCCATTTAAATCACTGAAGTACTTTATGATGCACCAGTAAGAGTTGCCTGAGGGCTTTATAATACTTTTTAGGATATTCAGGCTCATTTTGAGGGGGGGTGAATTTTACAATAAGTGAATAAAATGACTTTAAAAATTGAAGCCTTTTTTGTTTTTGATTTAAAACACACAGAGACTTGACGAGAATGACCCTTTAAAATAAAATAGCTTAATGCAACAAAGAATAGCCAAACACCATGGAACCTGGTTTATTAGCTTTAAAACATAAATTAATCAGTTGTAAAATTAGGAACATATTATGGTGCTTATGAGGAATTGCAAAAACTCACAAGTTCCAAATATGATTCTAAAACCATTCATGCTGGTGTGTTTCTAGCCTCACTAAATCAGAGAAAATGAGTTTTATGAACAATCCACCAGATGGGAAAATGTTCACATACCACGAAATGTTGATCAGATTTATTTGAAAAGCAAGCTGTAACCATATGCATATGAGAGGATATAAAATGGATTTTCAGATATGCAGTGACTGCTGTCAAGCTTGCAGCTGTATGAATTTAATGTTGTATGCTCTTCCTAGAGAAGACTTTCTTGATGCCACTTACCTGTTTGCCAGATAGTATGATTAATATTGATTCGGTTTTACAAGCAATTAAATTGGAAAACATAAACAACCTTTTATTGGATTTTTATTTTACAGTAGCATGATTTTGATTTTTTTTCCCTTTTTTCTTTTCTTTTCTGTTCTTTGGGGGTGGGGAGAGGGCATTTCTGAGACACATTAATATTGCAGCATCCAGAATCTTCATCAGGAAAGACTGAATATATGGCAGCATCTTTATGGCTCTGGACTTTCTCATTCATACAACTCTTCCAGTAGTAGAAAGGAAGCAGTTTTACCCCATGGTCAGATTTGAATGAACTGTGGGGCATTTTGCCTTCTTTTGTTGCAGGGGCATGGCCCTCTGCCTGGGATCTCTTGAGCATATATTGACAACATTTCTTAGAAGCAGGACATTGATTGCCATGGTTTGCTTGGTGGATATTAGGGTGTTACATCTGTGTTGTGCCAGGGTTGATTGTAATTCAACAAATAATTAACAAAATCCCTGTGTACAAGCAACATGTCTAGGAGAAAGGAGGCAGCTAAAAGTCCATGCCAAGTCCTAACCACTGACACAACAAGAAAAGGTATTGAAGTTAGGTAGGGGTTTCTGTAATATGGCTGTCTGTCAGGTACAAACTGGATTGACTCCACCACTTGACTTCACATAATCTTGCAAAAGTCAAGTGATGGCAGTATTACCTATTGATGAGGATGAGATATGACTAGTGAACTTTAAGAGAATCCCAGTGTCTAACTGATGCATATTAATTTGGCATCATCAGTGGTAAGATGTAATTGAGAGACATTTTTTTCCTATCAAAGGAAATTATCCCCTCACAGAAGAAAGTTTGAGAAGAGTGGTCCTTAGATGTTTCGGCAAGGAGCAGTTCTTATGGCCCACTTCTGCACAAGAAAACACAGAAATTTTCAACTCCCAAACCCGTGGGTTAGCTCAAAGGAAACCATATAGACTATGTATAGTATAATTTCTGACTGTTGTGTAACTTTAGTCTAAAGAAAAATGTCATATTACTCCTGAAACGTGTTCTCCTCCCTCCTGCTAATGATTTGAGTCACTCTATATTTTGGGAAGCAGCCTCAGCCATTGAGGACAGAAACAATGGAGGGTGTTCTGATGCTAAAAGCCTAAGAACAAGCTTACAGTCACAAAATGTCTTTCCTTAGGACTGTGCCACAAAGCTTATCTAAAATCTCTCCCAACTATTAATATAATCCAATTAAAATTGTCATCAAGTAAAATATGCTTGTTGCACATTCCCTGGACCATCATGACTACTAAAGATGCCCAAGCATCTATTCCCTTATGATGGGGAAGTATAAAAAAGGTTATGTGGTTGCTTCTCTTCTCACTCTGGTATAAGCTCATTGTTGCATGGCTACAAAATCACTTCACACAGGTAAAATGATATATTGCAGTCTTTTTGCAGACAGCTGTAGTGCACCTGCTGCTGTTAGCAGCTTTGCCAGACAATAGCAAGGTAAAAACTGACTAGAACCTTGTCCTTTTTTATTGACGTTATTTGGAACCGTGTGTGTATCGGAGATATTAACAAGAATTACATGGCTGAGCTCTCTCTTTTTATGGGAACTGGTTCCATGACACAGGAAAGACTTTGTTGTAAAACTAAAGTAGGTTCAAGCCATATTAACTTCCCTGCTGATTCCCCTTTGGTTTTGGAGGCATGCTCAGTAATCATTCAGTGCTTAGGAGGTCTGCTTTGTGAGAGCTCTGCTTTGTTCTGCATCTGCTTCCAGAACAACAAGAAGTGCTTCACAGAGCCCCCTGCTCCAGCTCTGTTTTTGGAAGCCCAGATCTTAAAGGTAGAGTTCCCCAATTTTCTTTTAACCTCCCAAGATCTTTAAGGCAGCTTTCTGGTTGTGGGGGGGGGCATGATTCACGGTTTCTGAATAACAAAACTTCCTGAGAAAAACAGAATTGAGGAAAAAAATGCTCTACCATGTCTGTGGGGTGGAGTCCTTCTCAGAACAAACCACTTTTTCAGTCATATAATATATTATTCCAGTCTATAAACTTTTTCTTCTGTAAGTACTAGAATTTCCTATACAATAGCCTTTCATTTAACACTGTTTCCTATGACTCTTGCTCAACTCTGTCCAGCACTATATAAGACACTTTGGGTGTAGTACAGACAGACAATTTCTTTACAACGTGCAACCAAGAAAAGAAAGTACAATATAAGGATAAAGCTTAAGACTCAATACTCTAAAATGTCTTCTCTTTAGCACATTATGCCTTGGCTACCTATCATATTACTGTTTAAACAAACAAGCAGAAAATGTCTTCAGGTAACAATGAATCCTGTCCACAACAGACATTCGAATCATCAGTATCATGGGCATTTCATAGCATTAAGGACTATCTAAAACCACACTGGTTTTTTTGGAAGGACACATGCATGCAATGCTCTGGTCATGTTGCCAGAAACTAAAGAGGGAATGAGTCACCTTTTTTTGTAAGGTCAGACCTCCCGAGAGCGTGCTTCCATCTGGTACTATGTCTGTTCATTCAGCAGTTGTTCACTAAGGCTGCTGTTGGCATTCCTAACATTACAAATAAAGCCTCTTAAATCATTAACGCTTTACATATATGTTCTCTTATTAGAGATTTAGCATCACTAGCTTCTTTCCAAAAGAGAAAAGGAGGTTGCTAATGAAGTGAATACTCATATTTACCTTTAAAGATTTTGATATGGTTTACCTTAAGTGATCACCAAGTTAGACCTTTGAGTAGCCCTGTGATGAAAAACTGATTAGATATTAGTCTGACTGCCATTTGCTCTAATTTAGATTTATGAATGTGTTAGTTTAATGAATGCATCTCTTATATCAGACACTGAAGCAGTAGTTTCTTTTTTCTTCAAGAATGTTTCGTTCACTGGCAAAATTCCCAGTCCAACAATATGATGGAAATAAATTATGTACATTTGCATGGCACTTTTGTGGGTTCTTAATTAAGAAATGGTAACTATCATCTGAGGAGATACATTTTACTTAGTGAGAAAAGGAACAAATCCATTAACCCCAATAAATTCCAGGATTAAGCAGGAGGGATGGATTTATGATAACTGTTAATTTTCTTCCATTGTGTTGAAAAACCTTTAACCTTAGGATATTGATTAAGAACCAAGAGTGCATAAATTCTGCTTGCTTAATAGGGAAAACAGCCATTTTAACAATTTTAGTATAACATATTTAAGCATGTTAAAAGAGTAAAATAGCATTTCTTTACAGTAACAGAGGAACAGAGCTCTTGTCACTGCAAAGGGTAAAAGCATCCTCATGCAATCATCCTTATGCTGTGCAGAGAATTAATTTAAGGAACTCTTCCTGAGATTCCTATGAACATAACCTTTGACAGCAAATCTAAGAAAGGAAAACACCATTTTGATCTGGAGAGATATCCAAAGAGTGGAAGCAGAAAAATATGCTGTACAGATATGGTTCAGGTAAAGTAATATTCCCCCTTGACTGAGAATAAAAATGAGCAGTATTCAATCCTCTTGTCCTAAATTTCTCATTTTATTTGCATTTTATCAGAAGAAAAACTAATTTTAATTAAATACTCAGACCTGAATATGGAAGGAATTTGACATCTACTAAATATTTCTGGAAATATAAACAGAAAAATTCTAAAAGGCTGATGAAATATTGGTAGAGAATATGTGTACTTGCATAGTATAACATATTTATTCAGTAATGCGTATTAAAACTTTCTCTGCCTTCTAAGATTTCTTATTTTTAATCAGTATTTGAAGATTAAGAGAGAGAAGGTGATTTATAAACAAAATATAAACAGGGAAAGAAGATGGATCCACTGTTATTCATAGAAATTGGAAGTCAAAGTAGAAAAATGAAAAAATATTCTGTTTCTGGATGGACAGATTATAAGGACTAGAACAAAAATGTATGAAATGTAAATGATAGTGAAGGGTGGTTACTGTCTCAGTATTAGAAAGATGTCAAATGAAGATTTGGATTTGTTTAACAGGTGGTATTTCTGGTACAACTGGGAGAGGGGAAGAAAACAGAGTAATTAAGTTTTTAGGGCACTCTTCCAGATTCAGGTAAGCGAGTTAAATGTGAGCCTCCCACATCCTAGGTAACTCTCCCTGTCATTCTCCAGGTGAAAAAATTGAAAAGGTCTTAGATTTGTTCTGTTTCAAACTTTTGCCCTGACACATGCATGTGCATACCTCACCCCTTCCCCTCCCAAACCAGAATTATCATTTTATAGTCCCTTCTGACATTTTAAGGCTCCCCTATAGATTTATTTGTTGAATGGGTCTGGAGTTAATCTTAGTAAAGTCTAAATATATATTCACAAGAAAGGCAGAAGTCAAGATTCTGCTGGCACACATCCATGAGGGGCCAGCTGGGGACTGCATGCTTAGGGGCAACCAACACAGGTTCGTCAGTGGCAGGTCCTGTCAGACAAACCTGGTGGCCTTCTTTGATCAGGTTACCAGATCATTAGATGCGGGGGTAGCAGTGGACATAGTCTTCCTGGACTTCTGGAAGGCATTCGATACTGTCTCTCACCCCGTTCTCATTAAGAAACTGGGGGACTGTGGTGTCGACGCCCACACAGTCAATTGGGTCGCCAACTGGCTGGAGGGCCGCACCAGAGGGTGGTAGTGGATGGGTCCTTCTCAACCTGGAAAGACGTAGGCAGTGGGGTTCTGCAGGGCTCAGTCCTCGGGTCCACACTGTTCAACATCTTCCTCAGCGATTTGGACGAGGGGGTAAAAAGCACCCTGTTCAAATTTGCTGATGACACTAAGATGTGGGGGGATGTGGGCACACTAGAAGGTAGCATCAGGCTTCAATCAGACCTAGACAGGTTACAAGGGTGGGCGGATGTGAACAGGATGGGATTCAACACAGACAAGTGCCTGGTGATGCACCTGGGGAGGAACAACTGGCACCATACCTACAGGTTGGGGAACTCCCCTCTTGTCAGCATGGAGGCGGAAAAGGATCTTGGAGTCATAATTGACTCCAAGATGAACATGGGCCGGCAGTGTGGGGAGGCAGTCAGGAAGGCCAACCGTACCTTGTCATGCATCCACAGATGCATCTCGAGCAGGTCCAAATCGGTGATCCTCCCCCTGTATGCAGCACTGGTCAGGCAGCAACTGGAGTACTGCGTCCAGTTCTGGGCGCCACACTTCAAGAGGGTTGTGGACAGCATGGAGAGGGTCCAGAGGAGGGCCACTGGCATGATCAGGGGACAGAAGAGCAGGCTGTATGAGGAGAGGCTATGGGACCTGAACCTGTTCAGCCTCCACAAGAGAAGACTGAGCAGGGATCCGGTGGCCTTTTACAAACTAGTCAGGGGGGATCAGCAGGCATTGGAGGAGTCACTGTTCCCCCATGCACTGCCAGGAGTGACCAGGAATAATGGTCACAAGCTGGCAGAGGGCAGATTTAGGCTAGATATCAGGAAGCACTACTTCACGGTCAGGGCGGCTAGGATCTGGAACCAACTTCCAAAAGAGGAGGTCCTGGCTCCTACCCTGGGGGTTTTTAAGGGGAGGTAGATGAACATCTCGCTGAGGTTGTTTGACCCCAGTATTCTTTCCTGCCATGGCAGGGGGTCAGACTAGATGATCTACTCAGGTCCCTTCCGACCCTAGAAACTATGAAACTATGAAGGCAGGGTGGCACCTTAGGCTATGTCCAGATAAGCATGGATGTTTGGCCCTCTGGGGCAACTAGTAGTGGGACACCTTGCACTGATGCTTGTTGGCCCTGGAGAATTGCCATGCCACACACCGTTTGGTGTGTGGCAGATTACCGTGGGTGGGGTAGGGGAGGCTGAAGCCAGCAACTTGCTGGCCCCAGTAGCCTTGTCTAGGGTCCTAGTGGCTGGAGAAACTGCAGCCACATTGCTCCTGAATCTTGGAGCCTGGCCAGCAGTTAGAGCATGGCTCCAGCCAGCTAAGATCTAGTTTTGTGGCATGTGCTGTCACTGTGTGCTGTCCCTGTGTACTGTCCCACTTTTTACCTGCATGAGTTTTTTGGACCCCTGGATCTCTAGGGGTCAAAAAAAATCTCAACACTGCAGTGCAGGAAATGCCTGAATGTGTGGTGTGGTGTGTGGTGCCACAGATGGGTCTGCAGCACCACATACGGCATGACCATGCTTGTTCGTCTGTGGGCTTAGAGACTAACTAGTTCAGAGGGGCATAAGTTTTAGTACGCTACCATCTACTTTAGATGCTATGAACAGCTGTTACCTGCAAACTTTATGTCCTCTGAACCAATTAGTCTTTATGGCTGGATACAGACATTACACTTATCATGCAATAAGCATTTAGAAAGTGCTCCACAGCCATAATTGAACAGAAATTAATCTCACACAGAGTGCTTTAAAAATGGTGGATCCCACTCTAAGACAGACCTGGATGGATGTGTTATCAAGCTAAAATGTTTAAGGTCAGGGGTTCTCAACCTTTTTTAGGAAGTCATGGCTGGACATGGGCTGGGAGGGTGGTGGCAGCAGCCACATGCAGAGTGGAGAGGGAGGAGCTTTCTCATGCACAGCTCCACAGGCTGTTGACGAGCCTTGCACCTGGCCAATCGTGCACTGCCCATCAGCAGCCTGTAGAGATGCATATGTGACCTGCTATGTGAAAGCGGCCCACAGCTGTTGCGTGGGGCAGTGGATGGCAGTGGCAGCTGCTGCGTGTAAGCTCTTCCCCCCTCCTGTGTCCGGCTGGCCTGGTGGTGTCTGTGCGACCCGCGGGGGGACACCACTGCCATCAGCCCCGACTAGCCCTGCTCCTGGGAAGCAGCAGTGAGGGTGGTTAGTGGCAGCACTCCATTGCTGCCCACCCACATATACCCTTTAGGGCCTTCCAAAGTACCCTCAGGGTACACGTACCCCCAGTTGACAATCCCTGCTTTAGTTTAAAGTGCTTTCTTGAACATCTCTCCCACATCCCATCATGACTCAAGTAAAGTCGCACTCTGCCAACATCCCAAGGGACCCTCACCGGGTGGCTTCCTAACCTTGGAAAGCATTTTTCTGCTCTGGGGAAGCACCAGCCTAGCCCATCCCATCCCATCCCAGCCCCAGTCCCAGGCTATCACAGACAAAAAAGGCTGTCTGCCCCATGCAAAGCTGGGGGGAGGAAATGCCCCCTCCCCCATCTTGCTGGCTTAGGTCTTGCCGGGGGGAGGGGATGGATCCATGTGGTAGAGGGGCTCTGTTCCCTGCCACTCACCCAGCCTCCTGAGAGTTTCAGCTCAGAGCCATGCACAACTGTTTGCTGCTCCGGGAACTTAAGATGGGGAGGGGAAAAACAGAGCTCCCTGTTGCATTGACCCCCTCCCCCCAGCTTTCTGTCTCAGGTCGAAGGGGAATAGGCTTAGTCTATGAGATAGGAGGGCTCTGCTCCTCCCTCCCACTCCATTCTCCCTACAGCTGCAGCTCATAGCCATGCACAACTTTTTGTTGCACCATAACCTGCAGGGGGGATGGTGGTGGTGGTGGTAATGGACCTTCCCTGCCATATGGGCCCATCTTAGCCCCCTCCAGGACCCAAGCCAGGAATTGGGGTGGTCCTGCATGGCAGGGAGACTCAATTTCCCCCAGGTCTTATGTTCTTGGCACATAGAAAAGCAGGGTACTTCCAAGCTGCAGCTGTGATGAGACTGGGTGAGTCAGGTGAGGGAACAGACCCCCCTGGCCATGTTGACCCAGCCTGCACCCCACACCCCCGGGATCCAAACTAGCAAGCTGGGGGAGGGCCAGGTGACAGGGAGGTCTCCATTCCCCCCTTCACCCCACAGCTGCTGGCGCTGACAGCAGCCAGCTGGCAGGAGAGCGGGCTGAGGAAGAGAACTACACTGGCCAATCAGGGGTGGCTGTCTGCTCAGCTTGGCTTGGCATTTTCTGGCAGCCTCCTTGGACGCATACAAGACCACCCCCAGCCTTCTGGCCTCAGCCAGTGCAGGCAGGTTCTGAGATTCTTCTCCCCCATTTCTCCCAGTGAACAATTAACTTTTTTTCTGTTTACTCCTGGCCTAACCTAGAGTGCTTTGAGCATAGCTCAAACAAGGTTCTTTGGGTAAATGTGATATAAGACCAATTAAATAGTTGGAAAAATGTTCTTTGCAAACTCCCAAGCCTTGTTAAAGCATAGGGAGAGTTTGTTGGTGTTTTGTGTGCTCTCCTGAGTAAAGTGTGCTTCCGTCTCAGGATTTTTGAATATCTGAACTTAGCCAAAGGTGCCACCCCATTCTGCCTTCTGGCTGACTTCAGACTAACACAAGTAAATACCTAAAAGTGTGAACAAGTATGTAATGGTTGTACATACATTTATCTAATTTCAAAATAAAAGAAACTGGCACATGATGATTCAGACATATGTTTGCTCAGGAAGTGTATGTGAAGCAATCAAGTTTAAAAACTGCTGGTGTAGATGATCTGCTAAATCTCTTCCATCTCTAATATCCATGATTCATTTCTTGGACACAACAGGAAACATTTATTTTCACTAGCATTCTTTCTATACTATTTTTAGAAGTTCTCAGGTACTGAGGATACTAAATCATATTGACTTTAAATGGAATTTAAGCTTGAAAGTGATTTGGAAACTCTTGGAAATTTTAGTCAAGGTCTTTAATCTAATGGCTTATCCTTGGATATCTTGTGCTATTTAGCACTGCTTTTTTATGTTTCTCTCTCATGCTTTGTGAGTTATGTTGAATTACTGAACTTTTATTCTTATTCAAATATGTCAGTAATGTATTTATTTAAAAAATGAAGCCATTACTGATTTTCAGGTCAGTTTCCAAGGATCTGTTCCAGGGATGTTGTAGAAACATGCAAATCCTAATTTTATGGAACAGCTGAGCAACATGGACAGCTGTAGACAAAGTAAAAATTGTGATGCTAAATGAGAGCTTCCTTTTCTTTGACATCCTTCTCCTCCCACAAAAAAGAATATGTATGCAAACCCCTTGGCACCAAAGCTAGTAGATTTCTTACAGCTACCATCAACTACCTGGGGGTACTAGTGTAGCTAGCACCATAAAATAACTACCATTTGTGGTGTTACATAAACTCCATTGGCTACAGAATACATGGTTGATACAGTGCATCAAGATTATTTTCACCCTGTGCTATCTGTAGTTTCATATCCAGCACTTCATGTATTATTTTTCTTTTGTAGATACAATACTGTTCATCAAGTCAGCTTCAGGTTTGTCATTGATTCCTTACTGAAAAAACTTTATGAATGTTTATGGAAAAAGTCCTCTATCATTTAAGAGGAATAAAAATAAAGAATTTTAATTCAGAATTTTAATTAAGAATAATTTCTAAAGAAATTATTCTTAAAACCATATAGAATATTAAAGTTAATGAGATCTTTACTATAAGTCTTTTGAACCATGGTATATTATAGGACATTTTATCTTTCCATGTATTTCCCTTAAACCCCCCGAAAAAAAACAAACAGATTTCCATCCCCCTGGTGAATTCACTTCTACTCCTAGCCTTCCTGACCTGCCCCACTTCCCTCATTTAAATCATCAGACTTCCCAGGTTGAAATTTTTATAAGAAAAATTGACATTTGTTAATAACTTTGTTCAGGGTTGTAATTATGACTACTCTGTCTTAGGACTCAATTAAGCAACATACCTTATTTCCTTGGTTACTCATAAAATGGGAACAGCTAATCAAAGAAATAAGCATGTTAGTTGTCATATTTTTTACAATACATCTTTAAGATTCTGGATTCTTTTATGTCTGTAATTCTTCAGAACTCTAAAGTCTTTATCTGTGCAATAAAATCATTAGGAATGAGAATGTTCATTTAATTGATTGTGCTGGGAGAAGCTAGTTCAGGTTCAGGTAGAACAGAAGAGTTAGCAAAATACTAGTTAAATGCTTCACTGATCTGTAGCACATTTCCTGTTATGGTCTTTGCTGTCCAGGGTAATTTAATCTTAAAAAAAGAAGTAGTTTTAAAATTGAATATTTTCTTCCTGCTGGAAAAAAAAAGTGAATTAAATGAATATTCACATATTGGTAATTGTGATAACAGAAAATTGTCTATTTTTTATGGCCAATTTTATCAAGCACTGTCAGAGAAGACTTTCAAGATTTCCCCATTCAAACATATTAAAATCAAGGTTTCTTTTCTCTGCTTTTGGATGGAAAACATGATGATAAATATTTCATGAATACTGTCTGGGCTTTGAAGGTTATAATAGACACACGAAGTAGGGGTTGTTTTCATAAGGAGTTAACCTATGTAGAAATAAAAACAAAAACAAGATACAGAGAACAGATGCATAGTAATTAGTATTAAATATTTGTGACATGATTTTATGTAATGTTTATAATAAATATCTCAATATATTTGCTTTATTGGTATACAAGAGATGATTTTCCGCAAGTTTAATTTGCAAAACTCCCTTCACTGAAATAGAGCTACTTTCATTTATAAGATCAGACATCACCTGTATAGACTTTTAGAATTTGTATTTCCTAGTAAATTTAGAAAGAAGATAGTGTAAAAGGAATCTGCAAATGTGTAAAAATTAACTAGATTCTTTTGAAACTCAGTGGCCTGGATATGAGATATGGATTTTTTAATGAGATTTCTTATGTTACCAGAACGAGTTTATCTAATCTTATACCAATATAACAAAGTAGTTGCAGTACTTACATATATTGAAATTTTATACTTACTGTAAAACTTTCTCCTGCCCTTAAAGAATCAAAACGGATTTTATATAGCTTGATCACTAATATTATTCTCATATTTCAGATAAAAAATACTGATGCAGAAGCTGAGAAAGAAAATCCTGATTAAAGAAATTGTATCACTTCCAGATCACTTCAGCAATGTGCACTCAACATCCTGGGCACTCGTATTGCCGACATTACTTAGTCTTCACTGAGGATGGCATGTACTGACTTAAAGTTGCCCACTGCCTTATTTGAAGGTCTTCATCATGTGGACTACATCAACATGTTTTTGTGTTTTGGCCTTTCTGTGTTTGTGGCATCCTGACCTTAGCTCATCCTCAATGCTGATTCTCCCTCAGTTAAGTTCAGCCATGTCAAATATTATGGCAGATGAAGGGGGAGTCTTCCCCCAACGCAACAATACTACCCTTGAAGTATTCCTTTGGAATCGGGCCTTTCCTACAGATGTATATGATCAACTCTCTGGTTTCATTTTACAAATTACCAGTGACTGACCTATTTCAAGATGTTCAACAAGTTCTGTCCTAGTTCACAATCATAATAATAATACTAACAAAGTACCACATTTGCAATATACATACTTCTCTTGTGAAATGTGTTGGGCCATATTATTAAGTAGGTTGGAATAAATATTTACTGAATATTCCCTATTAATTAATTTGTACAGCCTGACTATATTGCTTCCAATTTAGGAGTTTTGCAATGTTGTAGCCATAGTGGTCTGATATGGGAATATTTAAGGATTTGGATTTATTTGCTAATTCCCTTTATTGGACCGATTATGTAGCTGAGATATGTTACACACTGAATTGGGTGTATGCCTCTATTAAATCATTTGCAACTAAGTAATGTTTGTCTGTGGAATTGCATACCATTGTGCACAGAGCCTGTTAGAATGGTCATGACTGTACTTTTAAGAGAAGTAGTTGGGTATGTTAGTCTGAAGCCAGGAAGAAGTCAGGGTGCATTTGCACTAGGTAGATAGAGATAGACAACATAAGTTGTTGTGAGCCCAAGCTCACTTCATCATATACTGTGAAAAGACATACACAGAGCAGTGGACAAAGTGATTTGAAAACAGACGACAGGATGAGGAAGGGGTGAGAGGGGAGGAGGAGCACTGCTAGGAGATTGAAACAAGCAGTAAACCCAAAGGGACATAAGCAGTCATATCTAATAAGGTAATGGGATAAGACTAGACAGTTTCTGTTTAAGCCATATTTAATATGATCCAATATATGGATGATTTCTTGTTCTACAATTTCCTGTTTGCGCTTGTTTTTAAAGTTTTTCTGCAGCTATCCTGAGGTGAACAATGAGGCTTAAGGAGGTTTAAGTGTTCTGCCACAGGATTTTGTTTCTTTCTGGAGCAGATATCAGATGGATATTCATTCACTCTTACACATAGCGATACAGTAGCTCTATCTGTACAATGTAGCGAGCAGAGGGGCATTATAAGCAGGTGATGGCATATGTGACATTGGTAGAGTTCCAAGTGAATGAACCTTAGAAGTTATTATCCATGTTATTTGGTCCAAATGGTGTGGTCTGTGTTGATGTTGGGGACACAATGCATCTGGGTCCATTGCGAGGCCTGGTACCCTTATGAGAATGGGAGCTGGGAAGCCTGTTCCCTAACAGATGCTTGAGGGATTCTGTTATACTTGTTTCAGGGTTGGTATTGTAGCAGGTTGGAGTGAGGTCTGAGTCTGGCTTTTTTGATATGAGTGGCTACAGTTTTGGGATGTTAATATAATTGTAGGAATCTACCCTCCGGATCTATAAGGTCTGTATCCCAGTCAGGAGGATCAGAGCAGATATAGTTGTAACGCAGATCATGGCTGGAGATGATGGATCTAGTGGTGGCTTTGGATGAAAACTGGTGGCATGTAAATAGCTCTGGTGGTTGGTTGGATGGTACAATGTGGTTACAATGTACTTACTGCCAACCTTCACTGTATTGTAGCAAATTGGAATGAGGTCTGAGTCTGGCTTTTTGATTTGAGTGGCTACAGTTTGGGGATTTCATTGTAATTGTAGGAATCCACACTCCAGATCCATAAGAGCTATGGTATCCAAGAAAGTAATTGGATGGGTGGAGTTTTCTAGAGTTAGTTTCATGAAGTTGTTAAAGTCCTGGTGAAATTTATTTAGAGATTCCTTTCCATGTATGCATATTATAAAGATGTCATTGATGTACCTTAGGTATATCATGGAGATGACTGGGCAGCTGTGGAGAAAATGGACTTCAAGGTCTGTCATAAATATATTGACATCTTGGGGGTGTCATACACATGCTAATGGCATTGCCATTCATTTGTAGATATCTGAAATAATTATATATGAAGATATTGTGGGAGAGAACAGTGAAACAGAAGCAGTATCTTCTTCATGGATAATGTTCTTTATGGCTTGTAATCCATCCTTCTGTTTTTGCATCCTCATATAATCAATCCTCATATAAATTATAGAACAACAAATCATCTACATGCTGTATTGTGCTACATATGATATAATGGGGACTATAGATTTATCCTGATTAGCTTTTTGACCCATTTTGTCCCTATGGTTTTCTTGCTTGTTTGCCTTTCCCAGCACTGATTCCTTTTCCCTTCCTCCCCACTCAAATCATTCTCTCCATTTTATACATTTCTCTGTCTATGTCATTTCATAGTATTTGATGAAATGAGCTCAGTATATATCTATCTTTTTAACACCTGGTGTTTGCTGAAGATGGAGTTCAAAAACAGATTGAACCAAAGCATTAAAGTTGGGCATAGATCCATTAGTGTTCTGACTATTATTAAATCAGTTTGGGTGCCTGTAGACATGCAGAGAGGCTACTCTGCTACACAGTAATTATAGTGTGTCAGAGCAGACTCAATTAATTGAGTCTGCTGGAGTGTGCTAATTAGTGTGCTTCCAGCAGCCTCCATATCTCATGTATCAGTGTCCCCATGCTTCAAAATAGTGTCAGGGGTACTTTAACTAAAGCTCGTTCAAGGAGCTGTACTTAAAGTGCCCCCACTACTATTTTGAACTCTGGAGATGCTGATACAAGAGATACTATGGGTACTTTAACTAAAGTGGCTCTTGGAGTGTCTTCCCCCACCACCCAGAGCACATGTAAAAATGCCATTTGTGATTTCCTGCTGTTTCTAAAGTCATTTCACAGTCATTTAACTAAAAAATGCATTTGGATGATTGTATGGTAAGGCATACCAGATTTCTTAGATTATTTTTATATATTAGGATCATTAATTATTTTATTAGCCAACTCCATGGGTTAAATCTTGCCCCTATGAAGGCAAGAGGAGTTTTGCCACTGACTTCATGTAGGCTAGGATTTTGTGTTATGGCATAGATAATAACTGTTCAAACTGTTCAACAAAGTTATATTGTCTACAGAACTAAATCCAGCTACTATTCTGTATGAATTACAAATAAACACAACAAATAACAAGGGTAGAAATAAGAACTGTCTATATTTAGAATGATGACAGCTGGCATCTGGTAGCGTTTGAGATACCATACTATTTCTATCTACTTACAGTGGGAAATAACACATGACATCTTGGACACTGTAATTGTTTATTAAGATGAATATATTTTCAGTGACTATTGCAATATTATACAATAGTCTATGATTTAGGATCACTTTATAAACCTTAGCTAATTAATGAGAGCAATTTAAAATTAAGTAATGAATGAAATAATGAATATTACATTTTTAAAGATTACAGACAGAAAAGAATCCCCTGCCAAATTACTATCTGGAATCAATAACAATATTTTTCAGTGTCCTTTTCCTATAGCGTCTAAAATAAAATCAATACCAATTCTATTAGGAGACCACAACACAATGATCTTTAGAAGTAATATTGTGTGTGTCTATTTAAAAAGTAAAGGTAACTGTATGATTGCAGGAATATTTACCTTAATATCAGTTGTAGTCTGTCCTCACAGTGTTTTATGCAATATGGAGAAAGAATCCATCTAGCCTCCATACAGACACCTTCCATACCAATCAAAAGACCAATTTGACTGAAAAAAATGTAAGGTCCTAGAGTAGGCCTGCACAAATAGGGAAGTATTCGATTTGAGTTCAGATTCAGCCAATTCAGAGGACAGCAATTCAATTTGGGTATTTGGGTCACTGTCCTGAACAGATTCAAGGCTGATTTGGACATATTTGGTGATTTGGCCATAATGGAGAACCACTGAAATACCTATAACTTAGTCATTGTTTTGAGGATTTAGATGAAGACAGCAGGGATGGTAGCTCCTTCTGAGGGCATGAAGCCTGCCAAGATTCAAGGAGACTGGTATAGGGGTTTCTAGGAAACTGCACCTCAAACTGTTGAAAGGAAAACTCATGTCATGTGTGAGTGTGAAGGCAGAGTTGGATGAAAGTGGCAGGAATGGTAGCTCCTTCTGAGAGCATGATGCCTGTCAAGTTTCAAGGATATAGGTGCAGGGGTTTCTGGGAAACTGCACCTTAAATTTCTGAAAGCAAAACTTGTGTGTGTGTTAAGGGGTAGAGGTTGATATCTTTTATTAGACCAAATGAATAGTTGAGGAAATATATCAGCAAGCTTTCAGGTTTAAAAAACCTTTCATCAGGCTGAGGAAGCATCTGCAGTTGGTGTGTGCTCTTCCTGGATGGAAGGAATAGTAAGGAAGCCAGAAGCTGGTATGCATGCAAGAAAGCCAGTCAGTGAAAATGTAAATTGAGGTGTCAGTGGGTGAGAGACAGGCTGGGCAGTAGGGGTAGGTAGGGGGCTGTAGCAGGTAAAACTCGAGAGGTACCTGGGGAATCAGAGAGGTTATAATGTGTCATAAATCCAATGTCTATCTTGAGTCACCAAGGTTATGTATCTAGGAGGTGGATGAAGTGAAGTATATTGTTTCTACATCCCTCCCCCAGAGCACTGTGACTGGAGGGAACTCAGGGAAAGATCACAATCACTGGCTAGCTACAGATGCCATTCTTTCTCCATCCTGGTCCCCCTCCCTCTTCGCAGTTTGTGTTTCCCTGCAAGATCTCCTTGTGACTAACCAAATCTCCAAATCTTTTTCCAAATCTTTTCCAAATTGATTCAGATGCTACGAATCAATTTGGAGGTTTTTATGGGTCTCCTGATTTGATTCAGATTCAGTAATTTAGCCTCTGATTTGGGCTAAATCTTCTACAAATCATATTGGCAATCGAAGCTTTGCACAACCTTATTCTATCCCAGGTAGCATATCAAGGAAGTGCAGAATTTGGATCAAGCAAAGTACTAGGGTATGCCTACCCTGTGTAATGAAGTGCAAGGTGAGACTGTTTGAGATTGCTTTAAATCAGAGGTGTCAAACATATGGTCCATGAGCTAGACCAGGCATGCAGAGGATCTGCCCCCAGGGCTTCTTCAGTGTCTGAAAGAACAATGTCTGGATCTGGTTTGCAAGGCTATAAATGCAGGTAAGGCAAGTGACAGTCTTGTTAAACCCTATAGCTGTAGAAGCTACCGTGTCAGCAGGGCCAGCACCCCAGGGGATGGATTCATATGGTCTATTGCCCCGTTACTACATTTTTGGTTTGGGAACCCTGCTGAAGATGCAATTCTGAGGTGACAGTGGCATTAGACACCTAGTGTCTGCATTTGCAAAGGTTAGCCCCCATGCTAGTTACCTTATCACTGAATTTAAGCATCGAAATACCCGTTAGGAGGATACAATTCTGTGGCAGCGGCCACATAAACCCTTGTAGCTGCTAGTGAGGTTTTGAGAGAGGTGAGTTGTCCAGCCCGCACAAAGCCCCACTTGCCAGATCCAGTCTTCTGGGCAAAATGTCTGGCATCCTTGCTCTAAGTTACCCAATATGACCAGAAGCAATGTGGCCATGTTAGTGTGGAATTCTCTGTAAGCTATTTTGTCTCACTTTTTGACAACTGAAAGGATCTACTTAAAATTTCACATTGAAGCTGCTGTTGAAAATCAGTATGATGAAAATAATGGAAGGAAACAACACTGAGTGAAATAAAATAATTACATGATCAGTGTTCTGATTCTGCTCTGACTTGCTGGCTTTATACTGATGGCCCTCGGTTGACCCTTTTTTTTATGTTAATGAAAATGTGTGGAATCTCACCCAATATTCAGAGAGGTGGCTCCAACTTGTTATTAAGTGGAGAATCTGAGGAATTTAAGGAAACCAGCAACTCTTTCAGTAATCAGCCAAGTAATCAAATTCCCCTTAAAAGAAAAATAAATTAATAAAGCACAATATTTATTAAAAAAAATATATTTATTGCCAAAAAGTATGTCAAACTAAAGGAATCCTCGTATCCACATACAATGACCTCCATCTTAATGAGCCAAAGATGAAGTCTGCAGTCCTTGAGCACCATACATTTTTTATCTGCCCAGGCAGTTATGTGGCTTTGAGAAATATTAGCTCTTTTGTATGGCTGATACTTCAAGAAGAATCTTTTCAGGTTTTTTTTTTTAATTTCAAATGCTGATGCTGCAGTTCACTGTTTTTCATTCTGCTTTTAAGCTTATAAGTCTTAGTATTGTCAATGAGAAGGGACAGGTTTCATGGATCTAGCGACGTAATGAGCAACTAAGTAGTGAAGAAATGCTTACATTAACTAAATGGTTGTGCCTTAAAATATTCTCCAATAGTATTTGTGTTGCTACAGTTTGTAGTTCACATTTCATTAAGACGTTTTCATTAGAGTGCTGTTATGGTTACATTTAAAACATTTTAAATCTTTGGAATCAAATCCCCTCATTAGGTTAGAACAGTTTCAGAGAAAGAGCATGTTAAGGCTTAATATTGTCTCTGACCTGCACAACTGTGACTTGCCACTAGAAGACCTGCAGGGGCATGGACAGAAGCCAGGACTTTATCTCTCCTATGAGGTGGGAGAGGAGAGAGGAGGATGGCATGTTGCTCAGAGGCAGAGAAGTCACGTGGGTTCCCTGACTCCACAGCCAACAGGATCCTGCCAGATCCATGGGTGGGAGGGGAAAAACCATGGAAAAAAATGTTTGAAGTGAATGGGCAGGGGGAGAAGTAAAGAGAAAGAAGTGAGAAAAAAAATGAAGGACCAAAATCTTGCATGTGTTTCACTGAATTGGGATTGGGATTGGGATTGGGTTGGGAAGAGCTGGGGGCTCACATCAGGACAGAACTGAGATCCAGTAGGCTCACTGTGTGCATGCCACAGAGGGATAAACCTGAAACCAAGTGAATTTATGACATGCCACACTGAGGTAGGAGTTAGGTTACCACTCACACCAGGACAGAGCTGACACCTGGAGGGCTCACTGCGTGCCACACCAGGGCAGGGCTGAAACTCAGCAATAGTTTGCTGCATGGGATGTATAAAGTGGGTGCTGACAGACCGATTTTAAATCAATTTCTGTTCAGTTCAAATGAACACCAGGAGAAGCAAAGCCATGGTGCAGTGGCTGATGTTAGAGTACATGGGGTGGGGGGAGATGGATACCCAGTGATAAGAGCCAAATACCATGTTTATTACTAGTTAATTGGCTGTTCAACCACCTGCCTTGCTCCAGCTGAGGGCATGACAGTGCTAGACTGCAAAGAACAAACTAATGAACTATACCTGGGTGCTTAGAGTTGTCAGAGTGTGCTGGGGTCGCACACCCTGGAGTAGGATGGTGTTGACTTGCAGCTAGCACCACTCCCTGGGCAGTAAAGAGGCTTGAAAGTTTGCCAGTGGAGAAAAGCAGTGTGGAAGGCTGGGAATGGTGTATCTTGGGATGCTAGAGGACTGAAAATACAGCATTTTATCTCCCCAAAGCAGATTAAAAATACCCTGGAATAGAATCATAGAAATTAAGGTTGGACCTCAGGAGATCATCTAGTGCAACCCCCTGCCCAAAGCAGGACAATCACTATTTATATCATCCCTGGCAAAGCTTTATCTAGTTGGGTCTTAAAAACCTCCAAGGATGGTGTCACAAAGCACTTCAGTGCTCTGCTCCTATTAAGCGGGGAGGTGTGTAGCAGGGCACTGAGGTGACTGCTACTTGTGGAGCAGTAAGTAAGGAGCCCAGCTGCGGGTTGCCAGGGTAACTGGTGGGAGTCAGCTGACTGGAAGGGGCAGGGCCTGGCTCCTATATAACTCCCAGGCTGAGGCCAGGTAGACAGCTCCCTGCCAGCAGCCATGGGGGTAGGAGCTCTGCCTGAGTGAAGAAAAGGAACATGCCTGAAAGACTGAGTAATATGATACTGGTGAGAGCTGGAGAAGCCCTGGAGTGGCTCGCATGTTGTTATAGCCAGATGACTTAAGTTTATGTTATAGCCAAGGGGCTTGTGTTTCTGTTTACAGTTTATGACTGGTGGTTTGGGTGAGGCTATTAAGGGTTGGAGGAGGCCTCATAGGGGATCCATGGTAGAGAGGGTGCAGCATTTTGGGGTACACTGACCCCAGCCCCAGAGAAGGGGTTGTGGAGAGTTGGAGGCCAGGTAAGGCTGAGGCTGCCTGAGCCCTGCGGGAGGGAGGGGGTTCGAGACCCTGAGAAGGAAAGTTGGGGCCAGGCATGGCTATGGCCACCTGAGCCCGCAAGGCTGTGGAAAGCTCAAGCCCCAGTGTGAGGGGGCAGTGTGAGATGCCCCAGTGTGAGGGGGCAACAGAAAAGCCAGAGCGCCAGCCTGCAGAGAGCTGGAGTGCCAGAGAGGACGATCAGAGGCAAGGGCTGCGGCTAAGACTGAACAACATCCGGCACATCAGCAAGGATTGGGGCATGGTAAAGGGGTGGTTGGAGCCATGCATAGCCCATAAGACCGGGTGCATGGAAACACCATTTCAAGAACAAGACAGTGTTGGCAGGAGAACTGTGGCCAAGAGGATGAAAGACAGCCTCCCTTTTTATATATTTAAGACCAAGATGTGGCGGGCAAGATTCGAGGATGCTTTGAGGCAAACTTGGCATGGTAAGGGGGTGCTAGGGGAGATCACAGCCACCCTAGGACCCCGTTCCATGCAAGGTGGAGAGTCCACAACCTCTTTGGGTGATCTGTCCCAGTGTTTTATTACCCTCCTAGTGAGAAAATTCTTCCTAATATCTAACCTCAACTTTCCTTCCTGCAATTTGAGACCATTGTTCCTTGTTCTGTCATCTGCCACCACTGAGCACAGACTAGCTCCATCCTCTTTTGAGCCCCACTTCAGGTAGTTGAAGGCTGCTATTAAATACCCCCTCTGTCTTCTTTTCTCATGACTAAATAAGTCCAGTTCCCATAGCCTCTCCTCATAAGTCCTGTGCCCTAGCCCCCTCACAATTTTCATTGCACCCTGATGGCAGAGTCTGCTGGATTCTCTCCACGTTTTCCACATCATTTCTGGAGTGGGGAGCCCAAAACTGAACACAGTACTCCAGCTGTGCCCTCACCAGTGCTGACTAGAGGGGAATAACCACTTCCCTTGACCTCCTGGCAATACTCCTACCAGTGCAGACCAGTATGCCATTAGCCTTCTTGGCAACAAGGGCACACTGTTGGCTCATATTCACCTTATTGTCCACTGTAACCTCCAGGTCCTCTTCTGCAGAGCTGCTGCCCAGCCAGTCAGGATGGAACAATCACATGCACCACTACAGACTGGGGGCTAAGTCCAGGACTTTGCACTTGTCATCATTGAACCTCATGAGATTTCTTTTGGCCCAAACTTCCAATTTGTCTAGGTCACTCAAAAACCTAACCCAACCCCTCAGCATATCTACTACACCCCGCAACTTGGTGTCATCTGCAAACTTGCTGAGGGTTCACTCTCTTCACTCTTCCAGGTCATTGATGAAGCTATTGAACAAAACTGGCCCCAGGACAGACCCCCTGGGACACTCGACTTGAGACTAGCTGCCAACTAGACATCAAGACCTTAATTAGTACTCTCTGAACCCAGTGCTCCAGGCAGTTTTCCATTGACCTTACAGTCCCATACTTCCTTAGCTTGCCTGCAAGGATGTTGTGGGAAACTATCAAAAGCTCTGCTAAAATCAAGGTATATGACATCCATTGGTCTCCCCACATCCACAGAGCGAGTCATCTCATCACAGAATGCAAGCAAATTGGTCAGGAATGACATGCCCTTGATGAATCCATGCTGACCACTTCTAATCGCCGCCTTCTCCAAGTGCTTAGAAATGGATTTTTTGAGTATTTGTTGCATGATTTTTTTCAGGGACTGGGGTGAAGCTGACTGGTTTGTAGTTCCCTGGAACCTTCTTTTTTCCCTTTCTTGAGTACGGGTACTATGTTTGCCCTTTTCCAGTCATCCAGGACCTCTCCTAATCAACATGAGTTTTCAAAGATGAGGGCCACAGGCTCTGCAATCACATCAGCCCTCAGAACTGTTTAGTATATACTGTCCAGTCCCCTGGACTTGTATATGTCCAGCTTTTCTAAATAGTGCCTAACCTGTTCTTTTGCCACTGTTGGCTACTCACCTCCTTCCCAAACTGTGTTGCCATGTGAAGTAATCTGGGAGCTGACTTTGCGTATGAAGACTGAGGTGAAGAAAGCATTCATTGTTTTCTGCATCTTCTGTCACTAGGTCGCCTTCCCCATTCAGTAAAAGATCCATACTTTCCCTGATATTCCTCTTCTTACTGACATATTTGTAGAAACCCTTCTTGTTACCCTTCACAACCCTTGCTAGCTGCAACTCCAATTGCACTTTGACCTTTCTGACTTCATTCCTGCATGCCTGAGCAATACTTTTATATACCTCCACTATTATAAGCTTCCTTTTAGTGATTTAGTTTACTGAAGATTTTGCTTCTAAGCCAAGTTGGTCTTCTGCCACACTTGGTAGTCTTCCTGAACATTGGGATGGTTTCTTCCTGCACTCTCAGTAAGGCTTCTTTAAAGTTAAGCCAGGTCTGGACTCCTCTTCCCCGCAGAATGACTTCCCAGGGAATCCTTCCCATGAGTACCCTGAACGAGTCAAAATGTGCTTTTCTGAAATCCTGGGTTCTTACTTTGCTCCTGTCAATCCTTCCTTTCCCCAGGATCCTGAACTCAATCATGGTTGCTGCTGCCCAGGTTACCATCTACTAGTACATTCCCCACCATTTTTTCCCCCCTTTTTGTGAGCAGTTGGTCAAGAAGAGCATGGCCCCTAGTTGGTCAAGGAAGTTGTTCCCAACACTCTCCAGGGACATTCTTGATTGCTTATTCACTACTATATTGCCCTCCCAGCAGATGTCAGGTTGATTTGAAGTTCCCCATGAAAACCAGGGCCTGTGATCAGGGAAACTTATGCTAGCTTTTTGAAGAAAGCCTCATCCACCACTTTTTCCTGCTGTGGTGGTCTATAGCAGACCTTCATCACAACTTCACCCTTGTTGCTCTCTCCTTTGACCCTAACCCAGAGACTTTCAAAAGGCTTATCTCCAGTTTCATACTGGAGCTCTTAGCAATCATATGGCTCTTTTACATAAAGTGCAACTCCTCCTCCTCTTCTCCCCTGCTTGTCCTTCCTGAACAGTTTACACCCATCCATGACAGTGTTCATCATGCGAGCTACCCCACCAAGCCTTTGTTGTTCCAATCATGTCATCATTCCATGACTGTACAAGGATGTCCAATTCTTCTTGCTTGTTTCCCAGGCTCCATGTATTAATGTACAGTCACCTAGGGTAACTAATCAATTGCACTGATTTTCTCAAGAAGAATGAGAGCACCTACCCTCTTGCTTCCTCTTTTTCTAGGTCACTGACTACCCCCTTACCTCAGAGCCTTGGTCTCTATCCCCCATTGAACCTAGTTTAAAGCCCTCCTCACTAGGTTAGTAAGCTGTCTGCAAAAATGCTCTTTCCTCTTTGTCAGGTGGATTCCATCTTTTCCTAGCAATCTTTCTTCTTAGAAAATTATTGTGCCACTGCACTTGTGTAGTGCCTGCCATTTTAAGGGTTGAGACAAACATCCATCATGTGCTTGATTGCAGTGGCCATTTTACAACTCTGGCTACCTATATAAACCCATCAGTTTGCTGCTGGCAGCCCAGGCTTGCTGCACTGCTGTATGGAACATCTTACAGGCTGTAGCAGGAGGCTCTTGGTCCTAGGCATGACCTGAAATTGCACTCTGCTAGGAAAGGGTGGCCTGGTAGGGCTCCTGGTGGTGTGGGAGTCCCCAGGAAATGCCAGGCCAGTTACCTCCCCAGTGAAAGGTGAAGAAGGGTGCCTTAACCCCAGCCCCCATCTTTGGGTGGACTTTAGAGGCAGCTGGGGGAGTAGTGAGGGCCAGGTATGCTCATGTGTAGGTGCCTGAGCCCAGCAAGGATGCAAGGTCCTGAAGACCCCAGAGTGGGTAGTGTGGAGAGCATTGCACAGAGTAGGGTTGAAGTGTGAGTAGGCCTGAAGGGCTGTGCATGTGAGGGGGGCTGAGTAGGGCTGAAGTTGGAGTAGGCCTGAAGGACAGTCCAAGGGATGCACTGAGTAGGGCCAAATTGGAATAAGCTTGGAATAAGCAAGGGCCTGCTACATGAGGATTTGTGCCCAGTGAGAGGCTTGGGGCAGAATTATCCTGGAGTTTTGGCATAAAGTCTGACCACATAGATTAGGGGAACTCAAGGGAACTGAAGGATTGTGTGGCAAGGCCAGTATGGAAGTAACAAAGCCTGATGGCCCAAGAGGAGATGCTCAAGGAGGAGCAAGGGCAGTAGAGTGTGGTCCAGTAATGGGTGGTATGCCAGAGACCCTAATGAGAGAGGGGTGGAGTGGAAGAGGCCTTCTGTGAGAGGGGAGATAGGGTAAATGTGTGTGCATGTGGAGCCCAACTTTGGACTTGGTTTGCTCTGGTCTCAGACTGAGATTAACATTAAACTGAATGCCATCTGCAAGGCATGGGCTGTGGTGTAATGGAGGTTCAGAATTGCATATAGTGCCCCCTAGCATCAGGGCATGTAATTGGCAGTCTCTTATATTTACTATCAGTTTGTAGGAACAGCAGAGTTGTGGCAGGCGAGACCAGGTGGATTGCCCTGTACAGACAGGTCAGCAGGCCAACATGAGACAGGGCCTTGAGAGATTGCCCCCTATCACAATCATCCCAGGGTCAAGGAAGCTAAAGCCCTGATGGTGACACCACATGCACAGCCAGGCACTGATGTTCAGGATGCACCAGAACTGCTCCTGCCTGGTCCCTTTCCATTAACTGGAGAGAATTAAGAGAACACTACCTGAGCCCCCATCCCCTTCATCCTTGCACCCAGATTCCTGTAGTCACTTTTGATTTCCTCATGGTCTCCTTTGGCAGCATCACTGGTGCCCACATGGATTAGCACCATGACTGGTCAGAGGGCTGCACGAGTCTCAGTAATCCCTCCATGACATCTTGGATCCAGGCCCTGGGCAAGCAATGGACTTTCTGAAACAACAGGTCGAGTTGGCAAATGGATTCCTCTGTCCCCCATAGAAGACAGTCTGCAAACACCAACAGCCATCACTTCTTTTTGGTGGCAGTGGTCCCAATCCTTCCCAACTTAATATGGGTAAAATCAATCAAAGATGTCCCTCATTTAATTGCATATCTTTAAAAGTTTAGAGGTTACATAACCTTTACCCTCTGTTTTAAGTGTCTTTTAAATAGTTCAAAGGTTACCAGCAACACCAGCCTTATTGCATATTCCTTTAGGGTGCCTGTACATAAGCATGAAGGCTGGTTCAACACAATGTAATTACATTACTTGATTAATGGAGTCTGCTGGAGCATGGCAATTACTGAACATTCAATTGGCTTTAGTTAAAGCACCTCACTGCCATTTTGAAGCATGGGGACACTATGGTGCTTTAATTAGAGTGGCTCTTGGAGCTGCTCTAATTATAGTGCCACCCCCACCCATACCCCTGGAGCACATGTAAAAATGTCCTTAGGGTTCAAGCCAGGAAAGTTCAGATGGGGGTAAGACTAAGCAAATGATTAATCCTATTGTTTTTAAATTGAGAAAAATATTAAGTGCTGTGCAGATTAGGGCTTTAGGGTGTATCTGCACACTTGAGCTAGCTCTAAATGAGTTTTGAGTATCGGAAGCAGTCTAACTACAGAAGCATAGAGTTACCTCTTTCAGCAATAGCTCAGGCTATACACCAGACTGTGGCCATGAGATGCTGACTGTGCAGTTGTTACTGGGCATTCATGTAGTACTTGTGTATGCAAACGAGTATTAAATGACTGCTCAGTAACTGGCATTTACTGCCCAGTAACATTCCTGAATGGCTTTTGGTGATGCTGACTGCTCAGTAGTTTGTTACTGCTGCTCAGTAGCATTGCATCACACTTTATGCCATGTAATGCTATTGCGCAGTAGTAATGAGCTACTGCATGCTACGCAGTCTGTGTCTCATGTAGACACGGCTTGCAGTATACACATATGCTTAGCCTTTGTCATCTTGATTAAGCCCTTACATAGCAAAGTAGGAAATATTATTTTTTTCTGAAAATCATTTATCATTTAGCATAAACTGCAAAGCCTGAGCTGTTACTATGATTATGGACACTAAAAGTAATGAAACAGATGCAAAGAAAATGTAGAAGGCAAGATCTACTACATGACTGGACCATGGGTATAGAGGGCTATACCCTATACAGGAGGGATCATGTTGGCAAAATGGGCGGGGGTGTAGCTCTCTATGTGAAGGAAAGCTACATGTCCCTGAAAGCTGATGTTGGCGACCGGCATGGACAGCTAGAGACCCTCTGGGTAAAAATTCATGGGGAATTCGGCACAGGGGACACAACGGTGGGAGTCTACTACAGACCTCCCACTCAAAGTCCCGAGCTTGACCAGGAGTTCACCCGGGAACTGACTGAGGCCGCTTGCTCCAGGACCTTGGTTGTCATGGGTGACTTCAATTACCCGGACATCTTGTGGGAAGATCACTCAGCTAAATCTGAGCGGGCGTAAAGCTTTCTCTCATGCGTGGATGACCTCTACCTGACTCAAGAAGTCTATGGGCCAACGAGAGGCAAAGCGCTGCTTGACCTGGTACTGGCTACGGGGGACGACCTAATCGGTGACCTAGTGATTGATGGGAAGTTGGGTGACAGTGACCACGAGCTAATCACCTTCACCATCCGCCGTAAAGCTGGCAAGTCAGTCAGCAACACACAAGTCCTTGAATTCAGAAAAGCCGACTTTGATAAGCTCAAGAGGCTAGTCGGTCAGGCCCTCAGGGACCATGACCCCAGGGAGATGGGAGTTCAAGAAGGAGTGGTTGCTTCTCAAGGAAGCGATCCTCAATGCACAAGCTAAATCTATTCCAACACGGAGGAAAGACAGCAAGAAGGCACAGCAGCCCCCCTGGCTCTCCAGAGACCTAGCGGACCTACTGTGGCTAAAAAGGAAAGCCTACAAAGGATGGAGGATGGGATTCACCTCCAAGGAGGATTACTCGGTGCTGGTCCGGTCCTGCAGGGAGCAAACCAGGAAAGCCAAGGCTGCAACTAAACTCCAACTAGCTTCAGGCATCAAGGACAACAAAAAGTCCTTTTTCAGATATGTGGGGAGCCGGAGGAAAAGCAAGGGCAATGTTGGACCCCTGCTAAACCAGATGGGGCAACTGACAACTGACGCCCAGGAAAAAGCCAACCTAAAAAATAGGTACTTTGCGTCAGTCTTTCATCAGTCACACGGGATGCCCATACCTGCTATGGGACAGGGAAATCTGGGTGAGGGCGATCCCCTACCCTCCATCAATGCTGAACTCGTGAAGGAACACCTTGAGAAGCTGGATACCTTCAAGGCAGCTGGCCCTGACAATCTGCACCCCAAGGTACTCAAGGAGCTGGCGAGCATCATAGCCCAGCCCCTGGCACGGATCTTTGAAAACTCCTGGCACTCTGGTGTAGTGCCCGAAGACTGGAAGAAGGCCAATGTGGTGCCGATCTTCAAGAAAGGGAGGAGAGTGGATCTGGCTAACTACAGGCCCATTAGCCTGACTTCTGTCCTGGGGAAGATCCTAGAAAAGTTTATTAAGGAGGCCATCCTTCAGGGACTGGCCCAGGCTAACATTCTAAGGGACAGCCAGCATGGGTTTGTTGCGGGTAGGTCTTGTTTGACCAATCTCATTTCCTTCTATGACCAGGTGACCTATCACCTGGACAAGGGAGAAGAGATTGATGTCATATATCTTGACTTCAAAAAAGCTTTTGATCTGGTATCCCATGATCACCTCTTGGCCAAACTGCCCAGTTGTGGCCTTGGCTGCACCACGATCCGCTGGCTGGGAAATTGGCTTTGTGGTCGGACCCAGAGGGTTGTGATTGATGGCAGTCAATCATCATGGTGCCCTGTGACCAGTGGGGTCCCTCAAGACTCTGTCCTGGGACCCATACTGTTCAACATCTTCATTAACGATGTGGACATTGGAGTCAGGAGTGGACTGGCTAAGTTTGCCGATGACACCAAACTTTGGGGCAAAGCATCCACGCCAGAAGATAGGCGGGTGATCCAGGCTGACCTGGACAAGCTCAGCAAATGGGCAGACGAGAACCTCATGGTGTTTAACACCAATAAATGCAAGGTTCTCCACCTTGGGAGGAAAAACCTGCAGCATCCTTATAGGCTCGGCAGTGCTACGTTGGATAACACTAGAGAAGAAAGAGACTTGGGGGTCATCATTGACCACAAGATGAACATGAGCCTGCAATGCGATGCTGCGGCTAACAAAGCGACCAAAATGCTGGCGTGCATCCATAGATGCTTCTCGAGCAAATCCCAGGACGTCATTCTCCCCTTGTACTCGGCCTTGGTGAGGCCGCAGCTGGAGTACTGCATCCAGTTTTGGGCTCCACAATTCAAAAAGGATGTGGAGAAGCTTGAGAGAGTCCAGAGGAGAGCCACACGCATGATCAGAGGTCAGGAAAACAGATCTTACAATGACAGGCCAGGAGCCATGGGACTCTTTAGCCTGGAAAAGCGCAGGCTCAGGGGTGATCTGATGGCCACCTATAAGTTTATCGGGGTGACCACCAGGATCTGGGGGAACGTCTGTTCACCAGAGCGCCCCAAGGGATGACGAGGTCGAACGGTCACAAACTCCTGCAAGACCGTTTCAGGCTGGACATAAGGAAGAATTTCTTTACTGTCCGAGCCCCCAAGGTCTGGAACAGTCTGCCAGCAGAGGTGGTTCAAGCACCTACATTGAACACCTTCAAGAGTAAATTGGATGCTTATCTTGCTGGGATCCTATGACCCCAGCTGACTTCCTGCCCTTTGGGCAGGTGGCTGGACTCGATGATCTCCCGAGGTCCCTTCCAGCCCTAATGTCTATGTCTATGAATTTGAATGGGTTACACTGTTATCTGTAAACTTTGTGTTCCTGGGGAACCCTGGTGCAGTACCCAGCCTGTCTGACCCATGAAAGGCCCTGCCCCCACCTCTGCCTAAATCAGAGGTGACTGGAATGACTTACAAAAGGCAATGAAGAAGCAGTGCAAGACTCACCTAAATCCCTCTGGATAAGGGTGACAGGGTTAAGGCAATTTCTCTAGTCCCATTTGCATCAGAGATGGGAAAGGGAGGCACCTCTGTTAGCATTCAGAATGGAGAACACAGATTCCAAGGCAGGGACCACACTGGGACCAGAGAAGCAGAGGAGCACTGCATGGTGGCGGATCCCTGCTCCAAATGCTAATCAACCCATGTCTGCACACACCCAGCTCAGCATTTATCAGACTAATTCTAGCCTGGGTCCATTATCGGTACCCAAAACAGTGACTCTACCTGTTTGCACTGTGAGCTCCCTCAGAGTAAATGCCACCCATAGCCAGGAGTGATCAGTTCCTATTATGCAGCCTGTGAGCCATTGTTTACCCATAAACAAACCTAGTGTTCTCCCTTGAACCATTGTTAGTCCTTAACAAAACCCCTACCCAAGCTCATGTTTCTGTTCTGGTGCTTGGATCCTAAAAACAGCACCAGTTCCACACTTTTCTACCTGGAATGCCTCCATTGATCGTGCTGAGGGCTCTGCCTGTCTGCAAGCTCCAACAAACACCTGGGAACCTCAACTGGTTCTGGCTTTGCTGAGTGGTGAGACCGCCCCCCCCCCACTCTCTCTCTCTCTCTCTCCTCCAGGCACAACTTTCTAAACCTGACTTGCTAATCAAACTTGAGCAAGCCCACTTTCTAAACCTCGGACTTGGTTTAATCCCTCTCTCTCCCTTACTCCAGGCACAGCTTTCTAAACCTGACTTTTGCTGATCAAACGTGAGCTAGACTCTCCCAAATACCCAGTTGAAACTGTAATATTGTAACTGCTTTGTTTGTCTCTCCTTGTGTAGCTATTCCTACTAGCATCATTATAAGCTTCATATACCTGGCACTAAAATAACTTTTATGGTCAAAGTGGTTTCCATACTCTCTCTCAACCTCATCTACTGTTCCTTATCCTCAGCCTCCCCACTTGCTCTGCAGCAACACTTCTTTTCACTAAGCCAAAGATCCCTGTAATGCCCCAAAATCCTGGGGTTCTGCTCATCAAGGGAGTTAGTACCAGGACAATTGGGACATTCTGAGTTTGAGGCACATAAGAGTGAAAATGCTGCTTGAACCCAGCTTGCTCAGATGTGCCCTGTTAACCTATGTGCTTGTGTCTGACTGCATTTTATTCTTGCCCTGGTAGACCGAGTCCGTGCCATATGAGGGTGTCAGCTGGAAGTGCTGAGTAACCCGGCCTGACTCAAATGTGCTCTGTTAACCTGCATGTGTGTATGTTCAACTGATTCAGTGACTGGAGGAACCCAGGCCCACTGAAACTAAGCCCTGCAAGGTAACTCCATTGGGAGTGAGGACTTGCAGAAGGGAGAGCGAGAGACCTTCATATAGAAACACAAGTGACACAAGCAGCACTGACAGAATTACAAGAGACGCCAGAAACAATTCTAATACATGAGCTTCCCGCAAACAGATGGGGAAATTTGGTAACAACACTCTCTCTCATTTTTGATGTTTTGATGAAAGACAGACACAAATTGAAGGGAAAACATATTCATACTGGCAAGTGGCTTGCCAAGAGCAGAAGACATCTGTTAGAAAGTGTCTGGAAATAGATGGGCAAAAGTTTGTCAATATTTTTTAAATGCAGATATTGTTTGCTTAGGACATTTCTTGGAAGTGTATCTACTTTGTGCAAAATGCTTAAATATTAATTGAGCCATAGAACCAAATAGATAATTATTGTACAGCTGGACAATTAGGACACTCATCTGCAGAGGCAATAAGGAAGATTTCTTGATTCCAGTCTTTGCTCCAGTGAATGTCTTAAGTAAGCTCATTCTCTGAATGGTAAGAGTATGAATACTGTAATGAGAATAGTCACTTGGTTTTATTAAAAATGCCAGGTAACATAGTGATTCATTTGACCCAAAACAAATATTCCTGACCAATTGGGAGAAAAAATACTATATATATATATTTTAATTATTCTTGAGTCAATTGGAAACCATGTTTTATCAAACCAAAAAAATAGTTATGCACAGGTTTTTATCTGTATGGATTACTACTATTAAAACCTGTTAATATTTCCCCCCTCATTTACTGATTGTAATGGGCAAATGCATTTAATCTTGGTCCTGTGATTTTTTTTTTCCAGGACAAACTATAAATGGATTTTAATATTCCATTCAAATTTTTATCTAACACCAAGAACTTCTGTCTGGATAAATATATATTTTCAGCCTTAAAATTCATTTAAAAATACATTGGGGAAAAAGTGCCAGGGTTGCATATTCAAATAAGTAACAAATATACACATTGAGTCATAGATGAAAACAAAATATTTTGCACTCATAAATGCAAGCTGTCATGAGACTGGCTTTTCCCTTAAGAGTCTATCTGCTGAATGTAAGGTAACTGTATGTCTCATTATTCAAATTAATGCAAGCTTTCTGGAAGTGAAGATTGAACAAACAATCAAAATATTTATTAAGTATTTAATGGGGAAAAAAGGTCAAACGCATAATTTGAATTGTTTTTTTACTCAGAAATAATATCTGCTATACAATCCAAAAGACAATTCGCTGCAAATGAGAAGGGGCTAACTTTTCAAAATTTCCTGTACCAGGAAATTCTTTGCCCCAGTTTCGGCTATGAAGCAATGTCTGCCTATAAAGCTATACCTTTGGGGTGGTGGTGGGGGAGAAGGGACATTATTGCATGACTAGCTAACTGCCTGTCAAGAATGATGGATTTCATGGAGTGTTTACCTAAGCCCCCTCACTCCCTGCTCACCCTTCTAGGCTGGCCATGTAAAGACCCCTCCGCCACCGCTGCCTCCTCCAGTGCCGGGGCTCCCTCCCCCAGTCTGCCTCCTTCTCAAAGCAGGCCCCCCCCCCTTATCTCCCCTCACTCCTCTCCTCCCTACCATATCCCCCTCCCTTCCAGCTGTTGTCGGGGACAGGTGGGAGGGAGACACCACCACTGTGACCCCACTCCTCACCCCTCTCTGCTCCCCTCCCCACTCCCTCCCTGCCTTCATGACCCAACAACAGCCAGCACTATGACCCTCACCTTCACCTCCCACTGGCCTCACACCTGCGACTCCCCGCTTCACCTCCCTGTGTCCGGCTCTCCTCCCTCCCTGCCCACTGCCTCCCCCTCCCTGCTGACTGTTCTGGGGGGTATCAGGGATGGGCAGTGGGGGGGGAACTGCCACTGCAAGCCCCCCCTTTGCCCTAGGGCAGGGAGGCATGGGGAAGCTCCGCTGCTTGGGCAGCTGGGGCATGTGTGCCACCACCACAAACTCCCCTGGCAGCAGCTCAAACTTGGGCCCACACACCCATTCACCATCTACCTTTTTGATGGTGCATGAGCAGTTGGTTAAAAGCATTACAAACAGACAGATGGACAGACAAACTAAGCCCCTTATTATATTAGAATAATTCAACTGGTTATTCAATAACATCCTTCTTGTATATGAAATGAAATTGTATCTAACTTTTTCTGTCCTCATTTGAAGAGATAATGAAACTGTCTTCATGGAGAAATTCCCTCCTGTGTACATAATATAGTCCATCCAGTACTTAATATGCTAGGGCATCTTTTCAAAGGTAGTTAGATTCCTAAAGAGAGATGAAGGCATCCAGTGGAATTTGCAGAGATTCCTGAACCACTTAGGCACATGTGTACTTTTGAAAACCCTACTTCGTGCTCATCTGATGCCTAAATAAGCTTGAAAATCTTACTGCCAGCCTCCTTGATATTATCTTCTCAAAATAAAATTTAAATTCACCTGGCCTACCCATCACACTCTGCAGAAGGGAATTTCAGTCAAATGAATAAACTGAAGAATCCATACAAATGTTGATTTAGTAATCAGCATCTTCTAGAGTTCTATTATTCTGGGATGAACATAGTATATACAGTATTCTTTTTATTCTAACTGATTTGAAATGTGAGCATCAGTGAAATCTTAGCTTCATCACAGCTCTTCTACATATTGCTGCTGCTTTGCCAGGGGATCACAGAATAAATTGCTTTCTGTACAGATTGCAAAGTGTATTGGTTTAGACCCTTTGGAATAGACACAAGCAAAAATGTTGAAGGCTTTAGGTTAAAGAAGGGAGTGCAAATCATATCGTCAGAAAGATATAGAAAGTTATATATATAATGTATATATTTCTAGTGAATAACTGCAGCATTAATTTTTGTTTCCCACTAACTTGGCTGTTTGTAATGGTTGTTCTAATCACATGATAAATCTGAATAGAGTTCCTAATAACATTCCAGTGATACCTGGTTTTCTGATCTGACTTGCCTTTGAAATACACTATAGTACAGACCCCAAATAGTGATCGTAGAATGCATTACCACAAGTTTAACATATCTAGAATTTCATCTAGTGAACTGCAAATGGTATTAGTAAAATATGAGAAAGTGAAATGCTTTTCTTAAAGCTACATTTCAGAATGGTTTTAAATAATGCAGGTCTGTAAAGCAAAGCTCTAAATCTATACACATAGTGTTAGGCTGTATGGCCTAGAACAGGAACTTAAGTGATAGTACACAGAGCAAAAAAGCATTTGTTCCATGTTGTCTAGGTGCAGGAATCTTGTTGTTCCTGGAAAGAACATGTACATACATTTTTCATTTCTGAGACCCATGCAGGAAAATCTAAGTAACTTGGCGGAGGGGGATCAAGAGGAGCTTTGGGTATATTGAGTGGTTGATGAGTCCTCATGGAGTGGGTGGGTAGCTGAAAATAGCCCAGTCACTGTCAGGGGGAGGGGGAGCATAGCACAGCTCTGGGGCTGGCTCAAGTAGGTGGACTTTCCCAGTCCTGATGCTGCATTCCCAACATTTGACAGGTGTTTGCAAAATTGGGTTAAACCTTTCCTATATCTAATTGACCCAATCTTGATCTAAGTTTGTGCACTTATTGACATAAGTTAACTTAGAGTGAGTGCATCATATTTTGCCCAATTTAATCTCTCTGAACATGTGCACAGATGAGCATTTAGATCAACCTAATCCTGGTTAGGTTAATCTAACTGTAATGGCTGCACATACCCCCTAGTGCTAAAGCATAAAATAGTGGTTACAATCAGTACTGAAGTTATTTTCCATTCAACATTTTTAATGTGCATGAGATGCAACCTTGATGCCTACACACAAGCCCTTCTTGAGTTTCACTCCACCCTTCTATGTAGGACTCAATTTAGATTGTCCACTTTTAATTAGTGAGAAATAGTTTTTACAACTCTTGTTCAAGGTTCTGAGTGTTTTTATGGAGGGAACTTTATTATTAATTGATCTTTATTAGACCCTCATCTTACAAAGGGTTAAGCAAATGTTCTACAAAACAGAATTTCCTATATCTAAAACCACAGGTTTCTGTGCCCCTGCATATGCAGACAGGGTGTGAGAGGAACCTAAAGTGTTCTTGTTTCTTTGCTTTTACAAGTTTCTCTTTTCTTTCAATAAACTTAAAAAAAATCAAGATTGTTTTACATTTTGCTGATACTGGGTGCATTTCTACAAGCACCCAACTGCACAGTTGTTAGTGCACAGTCATTTAGTACTTGTTCAAGCAACTACTGCACAGTCCCAGTGATGCATGGGTCATGTCCTACCCTACTGGATTGCTACTGCACAGTACCAGCAAGGTCATGGTTTGTGCCCATTGATGTTACGTCTCCATAGCTCGTCACTTCAGCAACATAGTGACTTGTGTAGATGCTCCCACTGTCATTTGGGTAGAGCTCATCCTCTTTCCTGATTCAGAACTTTAACAGTCATTTCTTCCAATTAAGACCCAGTTCACTGTTTTATGTTGTTTCTATTCAGACACTTCAAGATGTACTCCATAGAGCCAGATTTAACACCCACTGGAACTTACAGAAAGACTCCTTTAGTTTTTAAGGCATACCTAGATGAACCTTAGGAGTGCCACCATGAAAATATAGCCCATTCAGTCCCACTATATGCTTACAGAATGCAAAAAAAAAGCCATGTAGTTTCTTCCTAGTCTGTAACCATAGTTTTTAAAATTCATATTTGAAATGTATACCACGTGTAAAAAATATTAATATACGAGATTCATGTGTACTTTTGCCATTCTGAAAGAATTATGCTATTATCAAACTCTTAAATATATTATCATCCCCTGAGGTGTAATTTTAGTATGCGTTGTGTGCCAAAGAAGGAAATATTGGAAGATGTATCTCTACATGCAAAACCATGTTTTAATATCTCAAAATAGCTCATTGCTATCAAAGAATTTAAAAATGAAGCCTGTATTTGTAAAACTATATGCTGTAGAGAAATGAAATGTTGCAACATTTTTTGGGTGAACTACAGGAAAAGCCATTAATGATTTTACAGGCGTGGAAGATGTATAACAATCATATCACTCTTCCTTTTTTTTCCTCTCCTGTACAATCACAGATCAATTCAGATGAACTCTGTTGACACCTACTAACACAATAGTTGACAATATTCTGCATATTATTTTGGAAGGATAGATTTCTAGCCAGTCAGGAACGCCTGTATGATGTCTGTTCACCACATAGGTACTTAAAAAAAAAGGCTTTAATCATAGAATCATAAAAGTAGGGTCAGAAGGGTCCTTGTAGATCTTCAAGCCCGACCCCCCTGCCTGGGCAGGAGAAAAAGACGGGACTCAAATGAGTCCAGCCAGGTAGTCATCACGCCTCTTCTTAAAGATCCCCAGGGTAGGAGCCAGCACCACTTCCCTAGGAAGTTGGTTCCAGCTCCTAGCTGCTCTAACTGTGAAGTAGTTCTTGTGGATGTCTAATCTAAATCTACTTTCTAATAACTTGTGTCCATTGTTCCTTGTCATACCAGGGGGCAATAGGGGAAACAGCGTCTCACCTAAACCCTTCTGGTCCCCCTAGTGAGTTTATAGACAGTCACCAGGTCCCCCCTCAGCCTTCTCTTGTGAAGGCTGAACAGGTTCAGGTCCAGCAGTCTTTCAATGTAGGGTCTGCCCTGTAGTCCCCGGATCATGCGTGTGGCCCTCCTCTGGACCCTTTCAATGCTGACCACATCCCTCCTGAAATGGGGCATTTAAGTGGTGCATTGGTTAATATTATTCACACATTTAGCACTATTGAGTCCATGACACAAATAGTAGTACTCCAATGAGGTAAGTGTTCAACAATAGTAAGAGATGTAAAATTCAGACCCTATAATACTAAACAATAATATTAAAAAACTTACATTCTGGCCTTTTGTTATGCTTTTGCATTTTTGTCACTTGGAACCGCAACAGAATATTTGCAGATATCCTGATGTTTATAAAAGTGCTGTATAGTATTTTCACTATATATATAGTTCAAATATATAATTGGGGGGGCAGTATATATGTATGTACATGTATGTATGTATATGTGAAGATATTTATATGAACATTAATTTTAAAGGAAATAAGAACCAGAATCTGGTGGTGGTGCAGCAGCCCTACCATAGATTTCATAGATTTCATAGACATTCGGGCTGGAAGGGACCTCGGGAGATCATCGAGTCCAGCCCCCTGCCCAAAGGGCAGGAAGTCAGCTGGGGTCATAGGATCCCAGCAAGATAAGCATCCAATTTACTCTTGAAGGTGTTCAATGTAGGTGCTTGAACCACCTCCGCTGGCAGACTGTTCCAGACCTTGGGGGCTCGGACAGTAAAGAAATTCTTCCTTATGTCCAGCCTGAAACGGTCTTGCAGGAGTTTGTGACCGTTTGACCTCGTCATCCCTTGGGGCGCTCTGGTGAACAGACGTTCCCCCAGATCCTGGTGGTCACCCCTGATAAACTTATAGGTGGCCATCAGATCACCCCTGAGCCTGTGCTTTTCCAGGCTAAAGAGTCCCGTGGCTCTCAGCCTGTCATCATAAGATCTGTTTTCCTGACCTCTGATCATGTGCGTGGCTCTCCTCTGGACTCTCTCAAGCTTCTCCACATCCTTTTTGAATTGTGGAGCCCAAAACTGGACGCAGTACTCCAGCTGTGGCCTCACCAAGGCCGAGTACAAGGGGAGAATGATGTCCTGGGATTTGCTCGAGAAGCATCTATAGATGCACGCCAGCATTTTGGTCGCTTTACTAGCCGCAGCATCGCATTGCAGGCTCATGTTCATCTTGTGGTCAATGATGACCCCCAAGTCTTTTTCTTCTGTAGTACTAACCAACGTAGCACTGCCGAGCCTATAAGGGTGCTGCAGGTTTTTCCTCCCAAGGTGGAGAACCTTGCATTTTTCGGTGTTAAACACCATGAGGTTCTCATCTGCCCATTTGCTGAGCTTGTCCAGGTCAGCCTGGATCACGCGCCTATCTTCTGGCGTGGATGCTTTGCCCCAAAGTTTGGTGTCATTGGCGAACTTGGCCAGTCCACTCCTAACTCCAATGTCCACATCATTAATGAAGATGTTGAATAGTATGGGTCCCAGGACAGAGCCTTGAGGGACCCCACTGGTTACAGGGCACCATGATGATTGACTGCCATCAATCACAACCCTCTGGGTCTGACCACAAAGCCAATTTCCCAGCCAGCGGATCGTGGTGCAGCCAAGGCCACAACTGGGCAGTTTGGCCAAGAGGTGATCATGGGATACCAGATCAAAAGCTTTTTTGAAGTCAAGATATATGACATCAATCTCTTCTCCCTTGTCCAGGTGATTACATCATCTGGTCAAAGAAGGAAATGAGATTGGTCAAACAAGACCTACCCTCAACAAACCCGTGCTGGCTGTCCCTTAGAATGTTAGCCTGGGCCAGTCCCTCAAGGATGGCCTGCTTAATAAACTTTTCTAAGATCTTCCCCAGGATAGAAGTCAGGCTAATGGGCCTGTAGTTAGCCGGATCCACTCTCCTCCCTTTCTTGAAGATCGGCACCACATTGGCCTTCTTCCAGTCTTCGGGCACTACACCAGAGTGCCAGGAGTTTTCAAAGAACCATGCCAGGGGCTGGGCTATGACGCTCGCCAGTTCCTTGAGTACCCTGGGGTGCAGATTGTCAGGGCCAGCTGACTTGAAGGTATCCAGCTTCTCAAGGTGTTCCTTCACGAGTTCAGCATTGATGGAGGGTAGGGGATCGCCCTCACCCAGATTTCCCTGTCCCATAGCAGGCATGGGCATCCCGTGTGACTGATGAAAGACTGACGCAAAGTACCTATTTAATAGGTTGGCTTTTTCCTGGGCGTCAGTTGTCAGTTGCCCCATCTGGTTTAGCAGGGGTCCAACATTGCCCTTGCTTTTCCTCTGGCTCCCCACATATCTGAAAAAGGACTTTTTGTTGTCCTTGATGCCTGAAGCTTGTTGGAGTTCAGTTGCAGCCTTGGCTTTCCTGGTTTGCTCCCTGCAGGACCGGACCAGCGTGGAGTAATCCTCCTTGGAGGTGAATCCCATCCTCCATCCTTTGTAGGCTTTCCTTTTTAGCCACAGTAGGTCCGCTAGGTCTCTGGAGAGCCAGGGGGGCTGCTGTGCCTTCTTGCTGCCTTTCCTCCGTGTTGGAATAGATTTAGCTTGTGCACTGAGGATCGCTTCCTTGAGAAGCAACCACTCTTCTTGAACTCCCATCTCCCTGGGGTCATGGTCCCTGAGGGCCTGACCGACTAGCCTCTTGAGCTTGTCAAAATCGGCTTTTCTGAATTCAAGGACTTGTGTGTTGCTGACTGACTTGCCAGCTTTACGGCGGATGGTGAAGGTGATCAGCTCGTGGTCGCTGTCACCCAACTTCTCATCGATCACTAGGTCGCCGATTAGGTCATCCCCCGTAGCCAGTACCAGGTCAAGCAGCGCTTTGCCTCTCGTTGGTCCATAGACCTCTTGAGTCAGGTAGAGGTCATCCACGCATGAGAGAAAGCTTTGCGCCTGCTCAGATTTAGCTGAGTGATCTTCCCACGAGATGTCCGGGTAATTGAAGTCACCCATGACAACCAAGGTCCTGGAGCAAGCGGCCTCAGTCAGTTCCCGGGCAAACTCCTGGTCAAGCTCAGGACTTTGAGTGGGAGGTCTAGGTCTGTAGTAGACTCCCACCGTTGTGTCCCCTGTGCCGAATTCCCCATGAATTTTTACCCAGAGGGTCTCTAGCTGTCCATGCCGGTTGCCAACATCAGCTTGCAGGGACATGTAGCTTTCCTTCACATAGAGAGCTACACCCCCGCCCCTTTTGTCAACACAATCCCTCCTGTACAGGGTATTGCCCTCTATACCCGTGGTCCAGTCATGGGTGGAGTCCCACCAGGTCTCCGTTATCCCAATGACATCATATTTCTTTGCACTGAGCAGGAGGACGAGCTCGTCCTGCTTGTTGCCCAGGCTCCTGGCATTAGTGTACAGGCAGGCAAGTGTGCCCTTGGGGGCTCTTGCCTTGCCCACAGATTGTGCCAGGGCTGGGGCAGGGTTGAGCTCTCTTAAGTGCCCCCTTAAGTGCCTTCGTCCTCTGGCTTTGCAAGGGCCGTTCAGCGGGCCAGCAGGGGCAGTAGTCCCCCCATCCCCCAGCGGGCTTAGTTTAAAGCCTGGTGGAGCAGGTCAGCCAGCCTGGCTGAGAAGAGCCTCCTCCCCAGGGGAGAGAGGTGGAGGCCATCTCTTCCCAGCAGCTCGCTGCCTCTCTCTCCAAAGAGCGGGCTGTGGTCATGGAAGCCAAAGCCTTCCTGATAACACCAGCGCCGCAGTCTTTGGTTCACCGTGTGGATCCTCCTCTCCCTCCTCAGCCCATAGCCTGAGACTGGGAGGATCGAGGAAAACACCACCTGAGCTCCCAGACCCCTAAACCCCGCTCCCAACTCCCTGTAGCGACTCATGACCTGGCTGGGGGTGCTCCGAGCCGTGTCATTGGTGCCCACATGAATAAGGAGCATGGGGTAGTGGTCTGTGGGCCGGAGGAGCTGCGGGATCCTCTCCGCAATGTCTCGGATGTGGGCCCCCGGGAAGCAGCAGACTTCCCGGGCTAAGGGGTCGGGGCAGCAGATTGCCCCCTCAGTGCCCCGCAGGATGGAGTCTCCCACAACAAACACCTTACGCTTTGTCTTGGGGAGAGCGGGGCCAGTAGCTGCGGTTGAGCCTGGGTTGCCTGCGGGAGCTGGCAACTGTGTGGGCTCTGCTGGGGCTGCAAGAGGTGTGAATCTGTTGCTAAGCTCCAGCGGGGCAGTGGCCTTGGTGCGGCGGGCCTTGGGGCCCTTGACCACCTTGGTCTATGCCCCTGACTGGGCAGAGCGGGAGGTCCCAGAGTCCTCCTTAGTCGTGGAGGGAGACGGAGCTCTCCCCTGTGGCTCCCGAGGGAGAAGGGCCTGGCAGTAGGAGTCTAAAATTCATGGTGATCTTCTGGTTTCTACAACCACACCTGCATATAAAGAGGTTAATATGATTTCCATTTAACAGGTTCACCCTGGAAAGCCATTTTATATTTAGCAATATGAAAATAACAGAGATCGGAAAATTCTCTGATATCTGTTTATAAAATGTCTGCTTTAGGTCACATGTCCTTGAGGTCATATGTCCATTAAGAAACTTCCTCCTTTTTTAACTACCCCCATCTTCCTAAAACGTAAGGTTTTCCAGTCAAATAAGTACTTTGAAAGTTCAAATTAATCCAACCACTACCCTCCTGAAGTTCCAGGATTTTCCTTGGAGGTCTCCTTTCCAAACATCAGCTTGACTCCACCCTGTTTAGATTAAAGAAGCTGAAAAAATCAGAGCCTGAGTTAGTGTGGCTGCAGGCAATGGCTAGTTTATGTTGAAGCCTTTAAGTAATAATGCATCATATGAGACCAGGGATCAAAGAGCTTTTAGCAGGGATTTGCATTAATAAGAAGTAAAGCTTTAGTATTTCACTTCAAAGAGACATGCCAATAAAAGAATATCCACTCTTTGTTGCATTGGCAACAGAATGTTAATACCAGTAATGTAAAATTATATATATATATATATATATATATATAGCTGTAGGCTCAGGCTTTTGCCCCTGTATATTGAAAAATCGATCTCAGACTGTCAGAGCGTAGAGATACTGAAGTGGGAGGTGACTTTTTTTGTGGGAGCAGTAAGTACAGAATATATATATTCTGAAAGAATAGCAGTATGCCAGGCTGGTCATACAGTGGTCTTGCTGAGGAATTTCAGAGGGGTAGGGTACACTTAAAATAAGCAGTCATACAGATCATAAAAATGAAATGATATAATTCATTTTTATAAGAATAATATATTTTTATTAGAATTATATCATTTCACTTTTGTGATCTGTATGACTGCTTATTTTAAGTGTACCCTACCCCTCTGAAATTCCTCAGCAAGACCACTGTATGACCAGCCTGGCATACTGCTATTCTTTCAGGTAAAATATTCAGCACAGTTTTCATTCTCATAGATAGATTTATCTATATCACCTAAATATATATATTACTACCATTTTGACAACATATTTCTCAATAGATTTTCTATATATGAATGACAGTTCATGTATATGACAGTTCATGTTACTGTTTAACTGCACAGAGACAGATATTGCAATTCACTGAGTGACATCTTACTTCTTGAGTGGTCTTTCTGGAATCAGTGGGGCTAGTTGTAGTGCAAAATACTGCTCTAAATGAGTGGAGGTTGAAAAATGTGACTCATAATGACTGCTACATGGTTTTTCTATTCTTAGGCCTTTCTAGTATTGGGCAGTACTGTCATTTTAAATATATATATATATTGTTTATTAAATTATTCTGTAATAAGACGGTTTATTTTTTTATTTATGTATTTATTTCAATACATTTCACAATAAATACTAGATAGATACATAATATTTGTTGTGTAATATAGTTGTTGAAAGGACTCAAGAAGAAGCATTTTCAGTCCAAAAGGGCAAATTAAAACATTTTGGGACTATCAGAATGTTTTTATTTCAATTAAAAATATATATTAACTGGTTTGATATTTCTGAAAAAATCCATGTCTCAAAATACCTTGAGACCTTACTCGGTGTGAAAACACATGGAATATCAGAATTTTCAATAGTATTCAGCTCTGTTTTTAATGTGGGAGATACAGTGTGCATCTATACATGCACTTTACTGCAGAGTAGACTAATTATTTCTGCAGCCTCTGTCTACACGTGTGCTGGTAGTAGGAAGTAGTAAATTAGTTAACTATGCCATAAAATAGTACTGTTGAGGATAGTACTGTCTTACAAAGGAGTGCTTTACTGTTCAAAATGTATGTGTAGATAGTGACAAGGACCAAAACAGTTTGAGCTAGGGCAGAGCAGCCCTGTGCTGGCAGCAGGCTTGTGGGGGCAGCCACATGGCTCTGCACTTTGGGCACTGTCTTACTCCAGCCAAGCCTTCTGGTGCCTGACACCACCCCACAGAGCCAGGCTGAACCACCAAGACTGCTGTGAGTCTTGGGCTGCTCTGCCCTGGCTCAAATTGCTGTGGTCCTGGGCGCGCATGAAGATGCTGTGCCTGGAAGTGGCTCACTCCAGTGCAAACTGCACTAGAGTTTATTGAGGCAAACTAAATGCATGTGTAGATGCACCCACAGAATATGTGGAATACTGCTGTTTATGTTAGTCAACAAAGTTTGCATTGATTTTGTTTTGGTCCCTGGTTTTGCCCTGAGTGGTATGTCTGATTGCTTCAATATATATTCACTGAATGTGTCTACACAAGATGCTTTACTGAGCAGTAGACTAATCTACTCCACAGTAAAGCATCATTTTCTACACATGTGCACATTTACTGCATAATTAGCTCCTACCTGTAAATACTAACAAACTGTACAGCAGATACTGTGCAGTAATACTCATATAGAGACTGACGAGATTTGCTCCCAGTCAGCCTAGGCAGCAGGGGGCCACGGGACAGGGAGTTTTCTGTCCCCAGTGCTGGTGCTGCTCAGCTCCCTGGCTTCCTCCTGGAACTGGGAGCCAATCAGCACTGGGACTGAGGAGCTCTCTAACCCCCATCCTGGCTTTTGGCATGGACCTGGCAGCTTCAGAGGGTGAGTGGGGCCTGGGAACTGTCTGTCCACCAGAGCAGCTCTGCACCAGGGAATCTTTGCCTGATGGGTGTTTGCAGGCAGCTGTGTCTCCCAATGGGCATGGGGCCAGGAGAGCTCTTCCTGCTGCAGGCGAAGCTCTCTCCTGGCCCTGTGCACATCAGGTTCCCTCCCCAGACCCACTGGGACTATCCTGTGTCCCTTTTTAGCCCCTGGGCCAACACAGCCCTGTACCAGACTGCTCCCATTAGGAGCAAATCTGTTCCCAAGATGGAACATATGTAAATGTGCTCCCACAAAGGCTTATTGCACAGTATTTTAGTGGGCAGTAAGCCTACTTTAAATTAATAGGATGTATGCATGTGCCCAATTTTTGCTGACTTTTATATGGATTATTAGACATTTTGTTTCATTTACTGTGAAATTTAAATAATATGTGCTTTGTAAAATACTTGTCAGTTCACTTTTTCATTGTGGATAAGAGGAAATTAAGGTTTTATTTGAGAGATTGTATTTGGATCTGGAGTCATTTATATTTTTATTCTGGTATTTATTTGATGACAGGGATAAGTTCTGATATTGATATAATATGTTACATATTTGTTTTTTAACACAGTGTTATTGGTAATATAGGATGCTATTCTAATTTTTCCTGTTCACATAAGTGGCCATTTTTTATCATCTACAGTAAAAATAAATTCACTAAATTGAAACATCAACAATTGATCTTTTGTCTTATAAAGCAAAAGATTATTCTTCATCTGCAGTGGGCTCACTTTAAATATAATAATATATATTTATAATAAAATACATCTTTATTTGTAACAATATAATACCTATAATGTCACTACATACATATTGGAGATGTGATGCACTGCATGCAATGCTTGATGATGTGTTTTGGTACATGAGATGATTTACTGCACACTAGCATAGTTTACAGTACAGTAAGTGTACACATCTACATATGCACACATTTATTGCATAGTAAACTTTGTTACCTGCAAGTAAATTTGCTACCTGCAAATGCAAGTAGCAAATTTACTTGGTAGTAGTTATTGAGAAATAACACACATGTAGACACGAACCAGGAGCAAATTTTCTCATGGCCAGCCCTGCCACTAGGGGTCAGCCTCATTACAGCCCTAGGGCCCTGGGGTTGGGAGTCTCTCCTGCCATCCCCAGCCCCAGCCACAGGCCCTTAAAAGCCCACAGACATTTAGAGCCCTGGGCCACATATGCAGGGAACCTTGGGCAACTTCTGGCCTCTGCTTCCCCTCCACAGGCTGCAAGCTACCTGCCAGAGTTATGCCATCCAGGCCTGCCAGCACCCAGGTCAAGCTGCAGGAAACTCAAGGCCAGCTCCAGCTGCCCACAGCCCATCCCCAGCAGCCAGCCTCCCCAGCACCTCAAATCATGCTAGTCTCAAATCATGCCCCTGTGCTGGTTGCTGCAGGCAGGCAGGCCCAGCAGCACAGGGACAGCCTGGAAGTACAGGGAACAGCCATACATAGAGGCCTGGAAATGTGGCATGGGAGGCCCAAAGGTATCATCACCCATGCCACACACCACCATTCAGGGCTTCAACTGGTCCATGGAGGAGACTGGTGAACTCATAATGCTGTAGGGGGAGGTGGAGATTCAGTGGCAGTTCACGCAGGGCATGCATGTGTATGAGGGGCTGTCAGTCTGGATTTCAGAGTTCGTGCACAGCCAGTCAGCATAACAGTGCTGCATAAAGGTCAAGGCCCTGTGGGCACAGTGGGTTAGGATCACTGACTAAAACCATTGGGTGGCACTATGAGAGTGCCTGCTAGTCCATGCCCTTAATGTAGCAGCTGACTGACATCCTTGCACCCCAGGACCTAGGCTGCAGCCATGTGATGTACTGCATCATGGTACACCTGTATGAGCCCCCACTTTAGTCTGACACTTGTGGTGATGTGTCACCATGGGGGTCCCTACAGTTGCCAGCAACCCATCCTACTGAGCTTCCCACCCCCAGCCTCCACCAGCAGTTCAGGAACACCGGCCAGTGCCTGTGCCAAGAGCTGCATGACTTCAGCTCTAGCTACAAGGTGCAGCTGGCCAGGTCACCACCAGCTGCCAGAAGTGCCATTTTCTCCCCAGTGGAAGACCCTGCCTTGACACCCACATGCTAGCCTGGCTTGGGAAAGGGTTGGGGGAAGTAGACTGTCTACATCATGCGTGGAGGGTATCGCCCCACAGGACAGATGGTGGGCCCATGAGGATGTACGGGACGGGGCAGACTGGGAATTTGGGATACATCTCCTGGTCCTGGAGTGCGAATGTGTGGAGGCCCTGCAGAAACAGGGTTTGCTCATGGCCAAGGCAGTGAAGGCCATGGAAAAGGACTGCAAGGTGCTGGACACTGTCCTACCCCTGGCAATTGCCTTCTTGCCACTCACTGCCCTAACCCCGACTGTAGCCCTGTCTGCTGCCTGGCAACAGGCCCCTGTGTGAGCCTGGGTGGAGGCCCAGTGCTGCTTCCACCAGCCAGGAGTCTCTGTCCTAGCCCCCACCCCAGGTCATCTACCACCCAGCCCCACCTCCCCTCAGCCTGGGCCCAGCCCTGCTGCTTACCCCAGCTCCACACAGGCACAGAACTGGAACCACCTGCAGTGGGGCCCAGAGCACGTGGTAGCCCTTCTGAACTTGGACACCAGCTACTGGAGGAGGAGCCGCCCATGCCAGGGGACCAGCAGCCACCTTTGCCTCTGGCCATGCCACCTGCTCACCAGACCTCCCACAGTGTATGCACTCATGGGGGAATGGCAAAGCATTCTCAGTTATAGCAGGGAACTGCACTTCTGTCTGTGTCTTAAGTGTCTGACCAGCACACACTTTTAGAGTGGTTCTTCTACCATTTTGGTTTTATTGAACAGAAAACTAATCTGCAATTTTTATAGAAGTATTTTCTTTGTTTCCCACTCCCCTGATCCAGAAATTATTCTTTGAGGTGCTCAGATAATATGATGCCAGAAGCTATGTAAATATCTAGAGAGTCAGACCCCATGGTAATTTCTGCAACATCACTTTTTACAAAGTAGACATAGATCTTCCTCTCCTGGAACAGCACAAAATGTTGCACTTATTTATATTAATACTAACTTTTTATTCTGGCATGTCTACAATTTGGAAGGGGATTGTGCCCTGCAGAATGTGTGCATAAGGGCCCCAACAGTCTACTGACCAAACATTTCAGTTGCAGATGCCTGAATATGTAGTGGTTCTGGAAAAATCTGCCCTCAGCTTGGAAGAAGATCAATATGCCAGACAGCTGCTCTTTCTAATTTTGGCTTACTCCCAACCATTACCTGTACCCTTTTCTCTCTGTCACAAATATAAATGGAAGAGAGCCATCTGGTTGTCATTTCTTCCTCTAACAAAACATACAGATTTCAGCAGGAAATTTGCCTCAGAGTTCTAAAGAAATGCATGGCTGAAATAATGACATCATTGAAGCCAATGAAAAATCCCCATTGCCTTCAGTAGGTCAAGACTTCACGTTGTACCTACTACCAGCTGCTGCATGTGCATGATTTTGCAGCACAACAAAACATTACCAATGTTCACATAAATGCAACCTTAAAAATCAGAATAATCCTGTTTGATCTCCTAAAAGTACCTCCATATTTATCAGGAACAGTTTCTATCAATTTGCTTTCTGTATTAGTCCTGCAACAACCAAAAAGTAGGATTTGTGGGGAAAGCATTTGGAGGACTGAAAGAAGAAATAAAAACTGTCTTGAATGGGTAAGGAAGAACCACCTGTGAAGTTAATAGTCTTTTACATATTTGATGTTGCCATTTACTTTACTCAAGGCATGATTAAAGTTTGCCATGTAAAAATATTCTACTTAAGAATCTACCAGGATAAATTACTGTGTTTTTAACATAAAAGAATGACAAGGCATCTGTAATGTTTTTCAGCAAGGCTCATGTGCTTTCACCTTGCCCTTTCAATGAACTAAGAAGTGAAATTACAGAGTATGACATTCATCCTATTGTTTCTCATTACAAATTAGAAATGGTCCCAAGATCAAACCAGCTTGAAGCAGAAACGCCTGTTTTTGTTTTTTGTTTTACTTCTCTATATTATTGTCACATTGCTATGTATAAATCAGTGTTTCTCAACCTGTGGGGACCCCTCTGGGACGGCAGGGGGCTGCAGGTCAGAAGTGATAGATACCGGCATGGCCGAGGTGGGGGAAAGGGGCCTGGGGGTCAGACATGGGCAGGACCAGAGGCGTGTGGCTTGGGACAGGCCATGGATCTTTGCAAATGGGTCCCAGTAGGAAAACGGTTGAGAACCACTGATCTAAACAACAAAAGCACCATGCTGCTAGTATGGTATCATTAGGTTAAAGATGGATCTAAAGACATAAAGTAAAAATAATAAGCCATAACCAATGTTTTTGTAAAACATAAAATATTATAATGTGTTGCAATTTTATATGAGTTTACAACAGCAGCTATTTTATATTGTGCCAAATATGTTAAGTAAAAATGATCTTGGGGTAAGATTTTAATGAAGTTAGTGGGGCTTTATTTTTAATTGCATGAGAATAGCATAGCTAAAGCCCACAGAAATTTTTGAAATGATGTGCCCCTTTATTCACTTAAAAACAAAGATTGAAACTTTACTGAAAAGCTTCACAGTAACACTGGCTCTTAATTGAGGACACTGAGCTCTCATTTTAGAGACAGTTGGTAATTTGGGTGTGGATCCTCTTATCCTGTGCTGAAGGGAGAATCCATCTTTCTGTGATACCCCGCAGCAATGGAAAGGTTTCTCAAGAAAGCTGAGCTTAGTGGTAGACAACCTTCACACTAGCCACAAGTAGGCATTGCCCTTTCTCTTGCTTTCCTGGTAGAAATTGCCAATGTAAAGCTTATATTCAGATTCTCCTGGAGGAACCCTGACCAATACGGGAAAAAGATTAGCCTGGAAGATCACCCCTACCAGTTTCTTTTGCTAAAATGAAATGCCTTTGTGCTTGACTCTTTTGTGATTAGTAGGAATTAAGCAGCAGTTTTCTCTGTTCCTTCCCCAGACCAGGAGGACTCTGGTCTGCAAAAGGTTGGAGGGAAGCATTTCTCCACAACTATACTCTTTCCAATCATGAAGGAATTGACCTGCTGCTTCTGGTCCCTGTATGATCCCCCTTCCCCTCCACCCCTGACAAAGGACACCCCAGCATCCCGGCATTTCCCCAGAATGGGCTGAACTTGGGTTAAGGGAGGGATGCAGCAGCAGGGAGGGACGGCTAAACCTGGTTGGAGAGAGTAATTCTCTTGGGGACAAGAAAGAATGGAGTGATGGGGAAAGGCTCCCTACACCTTCCCCAAATTAGGACCAGGAGGAGTGTAGCAGCAGCTGCTTCTTCCCTCTTACTATCCTGGTCACCCTGATGTGGGGCAGGGGGAGAAGAAAGAGGGGAATGTTGTAGGCTGGAATACCTTTTAGGCTCTTTCTTTCACTAGGATCTCTATCACTGCAAATTTCTGGGACATTGCTGGAAATTTGACATCCTACAAATGAACATCTGTTTAATATACTAAGTGCAGGATGCTCAGGGGCTCTTGAGATCGGCCATGCACCCCCTGGAAGTGCCAACTGTAAACTGGCTTGGCAATCGGGTGCTGGGGGATCCCCCACCCCCCTCGGCAATCTGGTGCCCCCAGACTCAGGAGCTACCAGTCACCCATGTGCAGGATCCTCTTCCCTATTTTCTTGCTTAAATTAATCAGGGGAAAAAATATGCTGTCTAGAATCTTATAGCTCTTATTTTGTGGAGATTCCTTTTAAAAGTACTTACGGAGGGATCACAGAGTCCTGGTCTCTACACCTATTAGACCAACTGCGGTAGGGGAGCCCTGGTTACACCCCACACTATGACTGCATATGTCTTTGTTTCTCTCACACCACAGTACTGAAAAAGCAGCAATAGGAAGACAATCATCTTCAGGTGTGAAGGTTTGCCAACGAAATAAAACTGGGAAGCACTGTTTAACAGAAGGGATGAGCCTGGCCCACAGTGAAAAGTTTCTTCTGGCCTTGTAGCCCTTCCAAGTCTTTTCCTATATGAAAAGATGATATAAGATAGTGCTAACGTGCCTCTAACCCAGGAGCTGGTAAGAGTTTCATTAAAACAGTTGCTGATACTAGCGGAGGAGGAATGCAAAATGTCAGAAGTAGCAAGAGCCTCCAGAGGAATCGGTAATGTGGGAACATTGTGCAGCTGCTACACTAGTTTTCTCAGCAGCAGAAATTCGCTCAAGGGCAAAACCTTCAGGTTATTTCAACCAAATGTACCAAGGCATTGGGGGCCGGGGGGGCAAAGGAGGAGGATAGCCAATTATAGTTCAGCACAGGAAAGGCAAGTTGTGAATCAGCTAGGTCCCTTTAACAACCTATCTCCAGCATATCCTCTTACTTGATCAAACAAGGTCCTTAGAGATTTTTTCTTTTTCTTTATTTGATTTATTGCACAGAATTAGCAAATGATTACACCACAGACTTGACTTTTGTTTAAGTCCTTTCTAGGATGTCTGTCACAAGACACTGGAGAAGTATAATGAAAAATAAAATGCAGTAAGTAACAAGCAGGAAAAAAAAGAACAAGCTAGGTCAAAATTACAGCCAGACAGAACTCAAGTGAAGAATATAGGAATAAAGCTAGATGCTCTTTTGTCACGCTGCTCGAACAAAAGTGGGATCAGTTCCCATTTGGTAAAAATAACAAGTTAAAAGGGAACAGCAAATGCAAAATGCACAGCTTAAAAATGATCATACAGAGATCTATTCCCCATAGGTACACATCATTGTAAGCATTTTTTCTTGTTTCTTTGTGATTGTATGTTGAGTTGTAGGAGTTAAAATAACTACATGCACAGATCTTTAATTTATTTGATGATTTAATGATATAACATTAACCCAGTCATCTTCCTGATCCAAAAAATCCTCCATCAGGTATGGAAAGGAAACAAAACAGCCTGAATCAAACTGTACAAACTAAAAGGGTTAAATGCACTTCAGAAAACAATAAAAAAGGCAGGAATTGGTGGTTTCTGATGAAATATCTGATTAAGTATGAAGGACCAGAGCTTTAAATGAGTTATTTGTAGTTCAAAACTTTGACATACGTATTTGATTAGTTGCCATCTAGTCACATTAGAACTGCTTAGACAGTAGGATTCCATTTCATATGACATCTTCAGTTTTGAAAATAATTATTTTTTATTCAAAATAAGAATAGACAACCCACAAAATGAAAATTCTGGGGAAGAATAATGAGTATTCAAATACTAAAAAATATATATTCTCAGAACGTTATCGTTATTTATCATAATCTAAATGCTACTAGTAAATATATGCATTTTTGTTATATCTTTTACTGGACCACCTGTACAGCTGGAAGACATGTTGGACAACTTCTGGGCTTACAGTGAATTTACTCAGGTCAATCAACATGAAGCAAGAATAAACCATGCCTACATTAGCAAAATGTTTAACATTCTAAAAAAACAGAATAGAGTTTAGGCTCGAATTCAGCCTTTTATGGAAATCAACACAATGTCCTAAAATTCTTTGTTTCAGAGGAAACTGCATTTTGATGGAATATTATTCCACTCAGAAAGTAACCAGTTCAAATGCTAAGTGTCAGGAGTGACTTCAGTCTGTTTCTAAAAGTGGATGTCACATTTTCAAATAATCAGTGGCAAGGTGATGTACTTCTGTCTTAGCTATGTACACACACAGTTATAAATAAGTATCAGCTTGTTTCCCTTGCATGGTGTGAGCCTTAACTTTTCAATACTAATTAACCTAGAGGGATTTTTGTTCTACTGGGGTATCAGTGTAACAGGAAGAACGAAGATCAATTTAAAAATATGGTACGAGAAATCCTAAAATGGTCAACAAGAAATAGCATGCCATGGGTGTTTCTCAGGCAAATTAGTTTAAAAAATAAATAAAACAACCCTTAATAATCATATAATAATCATAGGTTATTTTCATGAACCCCACAACGGTAGTGGTGGGGGGGGAGGGATTAATGGGGTATCATGAAAGTTTTAAGTGATTTGTTGTACTGATACAGCATGTGTGATCTCATGCCTGTGTTTTCCTGTATACATTTGTATTGGTGGTATCACTTTATATATGCTGTCTGTATATAGTTTTATGGTTATGGGTATGGTTTAGTCAAGGAAAGGGAATGGGTAGAACTGGTAAATTTCTCTTACTATTGTAACACTATGGCAAGAGGAATTGCCAACCCTAGACACAGGCAGAGGAGACCTCATTGGGTTGGGCACCCAAGGCATTATCTGCCTGTGATGAGGAAACCAACTCTTCTACCATAAAGGCAGCTGTGGCCATGTAATGACATTCAAAAAGCTGGGGAAGAAATCAGTCTAAATGACATAGTTTTCTCTGAATGACCTCATTTAGATCAGGAGCAACCAGTATATACCTTTGCCTTTGTAGCGGGGCAGGGGCATGCTTATCCTGGGTCTTTTTCTCATCCCAGATGGCAACAAGACCCTTCATCTCCCTGTGGCCTCAGTTGTGTGACCAGGGTTGTGTACTGGAGGAGGCTTGGATGGGTTCTTCCATGGCCCATGGTGGTACCTGTAGCATCTTATCATCCAGAGGTGAGTGAGAATCTGACTGAAAAAAAGATGGGTGCATAGATGAATGGAATAGTGGGTGCATGTAAGTGTGCATCCTGGCATCTGGCTCTCCTCACTCCAGCTGGGTACAGCTCCTACTTCAAAATAACTTCGGCTTCACTGGCCAGCCCCACCCCCAACTTCAAACTTTCCAGGGGCTTCCAGCAGACACCCCTGCAATGCTGTCAATATCCCATGCCTCAGCCTGGAAATATCTGATTACCTCTATGTGCAACACCAAGGTAGCTGGTCTGCCCCTAAAGTTTCCAGGGGCATCTACCTGCTTGTGCAGGCTTGGATGCTCAAACCCCTTCCCTTCCCTGGCCCTAATACTCCAGAACCCTGTAGATGGGGACCAAATAATCTTTGCAGATGCACATGACTCAGGTACCTATTGATGTGGCCGAACTGTGGCGGTCACAGGGTCACCTCCATGTAGGCCCGGTCCTGATGTTTTGCCCCCACCACTTCAAGCCACCAGAGGCATGTTGCCTGCATGGGGTCCTGTTCAGGAGGAGGAAGTGTCTATGAGGGCATCCAGATCACAAGAGTGTCTAGGTCTGACCTCAAAAATGTGTTGTGTGGGTGCCAGAGTTGAGGTCCTTGTGGCTATGCCCAAGCGCAGGGCTACAGGGGTCCCTGTCTGGTTGTATGGGTGCCAGAGCAAGGGTCCATGGGACTGTGCCCAAGCATGGGGATTCTTCTGGGCTCATTGTTGGGGAATGTGTGTACATTTTGGGGTGTTTCACAATGGTGTATTAAAAGTCTGGGGAAATAGCCCATGGACTCAAGTGCGCGGGCCTTGGGGCTTGTGTGAGGGACAAAGATGCCTAGCTTTCTCCTCTCTGCCTGCCTGCCACTCCAGATGGCTGGAGGCTGTGCAGGCTCAGTGCTGGGAGAGGCCTTGGGCAGAGCCTACTGGGCATTTGGACAGAGCAGTCAAACATAGGCTGAATGCTAGCATACCTCCCTGTGAAAGTGGGGTAGTGGGTGCTTGAGAGCAGGCTGGGATGCCAACAGACAGCAGTGCAACTTGAATAAATGAGAGAAATGTCTCATTAGCCAGAGAAATTCCCGATTTCTCACAGATACCAGAAATTTCTGGAGGATTCTGGTAACTTGAAACCAATTAGAATAATGCTGATGGGAGCAGGGGAGGGGGAGGTCTGGCTTTGGAGCTATTTTGGTATCTATCTATGATATAATCAGGGTTGTTGGGATTTGTTTTTCAGTCTGAAGAAGGGTCCAAACCGCCAGCAGCCACAGCTTCCTTCTGGATGATTTACAGCAATAATGGCAGGTCTCTCAAGAGGGCAAGAACACATAACCTATCTGGATATCAAATAATCCAAAATTAATGTAATTATCTGATAAAACTTTCAGAAGCTTCTCATTGTTATATCACAGGATCTGAACAAATGGCACTGTTTGGTAATATCCTTGTTCAGGGCAAAGGGGAGGGGGGAGCATATTATTATTTTAAAACGAATGTCTTGCCTTTTCTAAATTACCTATTATATAACCTACTCATTGCAATCCTATTTTGTTAAAATCAACTGAATGTTCGACAGGTTCCTGTGGAGAGAGGGTAAAAGGGTTCAACTTTCATTTAAAAAGATGCAACTACCAATTGAAATGGCTTGAATCTTCCAAACCTTTGACAACATCACAACGCTGCCTTAGTAAGTCAAGCTATGAACTGGATGACTAACTGATAATTCCCGTGTATGGGTAGAAATAGAACAGGCACTTGTGTTTCCCCTTCCATTATCAGCATCATTCCCTTGACTTACTGTTATCTTTCTATTTCTCAAATCTCTACAGTTTTTGCAGCCTGACAGGCTTCAGAAAAAATTGGCCAACTTGCTGAAGTTTCATCCATTGGAAGGTCTCTATTTGGGAAAAATTCCTTTTTGAAGTATGGGTTCCACAAACTAATTTGGAAAAAATGGATGGATAAGGGAATTATGTACATATAATAGCTTCTATGAGGAAATCACATTATGTTCTTTTCTGAGTTATGTGATGAATTTGACCTTCCAAGAACAATTGGATGGCAACATGGGTCAAGTATTAGAAAATCAGTATGGACCTGAGGACTTAGGTATAGTTAATACTACAGTTATCTTTTTTTTTTTTTGCCTTGAAATCACCTTATGTCCCCCATTCTATGGCTATATAATGTCACATAACAGACCTGATACAGATTATTTACAACTGAAGTGGAATGGAGACCTAAATATGCAGATGAGAGAATCCCAGTGGAAATCAGCAATTCACAATATTCAAACATCAACAATTGATTTTGGACTTTGTTTTATACAACAACAGATTGTTGTTCTGCATTGGGCTCCCTCTAAACTGGAAAAAATATATTGCCAGTAAAAGCATGTTGGAGATGTGATGCATTGCAGCCAACATTTGGTCACATGTTTTGGTCATGTTCTATTATGTTTTCTTTTTGGAAGGAAATAATAACTAGAGTTAACATGGTTTTGAACACACCACTGATACCTTTGGTATATCTCCAAGGAATTCAAACTCAATCCTTTCTAAATGTCACTATTACAGCATACCTTATTAGTATCACCCAGGATTGTATTACTGCATTGGAAAAGTACAACGTCTCCAGAGACAGAAATCTGGTACAATAATGGCACAGATGGCATTTATGGATAGAACCAAGTTTCAGATCAGGTCAGTTCTAAGGCCATTGTGACTGTTGGGGAACTTTAGACGCTGTAACAACCCTCCCCAGCTCTGCCTTATGTTTGGGGTAGCTTTGTGCACTTTGTCAATTGAAGCTTTGTCCAGTACTTAATATCAGTTCCCCAGCTCTTCCTGGTTCTACCTCTTTTTCTTTCTCTCCACTGCACCCTGCATTATGGTATTGGCAAGGGGTCTGGTATTTTTCTGATGTGTCCAAACCATTGCAGCTTCCTTCATCTCAAATGGTTCAGAGGTTCCATTTTCCTGACTGATTTGCTGCTTAACAGACGCATTGGTCTGGTGCTCAGTATACGAGACATGCAAATCTCATAAGGCAACACATGTCAAATGCCTCAATTCTGTTCTCTAACTTCTTATTAAGCATCCATACCTCACAGACATAAAGCACTATGGAGATGACCATGGCATGCAGAAGATGTAACTTTACCTTCAGTGATTGCTGCTTGTCCCAATTTTTGTTTTAGCTTTGTTAGTTGGCTGGTGGCAATAACTATTCTGGTCTTGTCTTTCTTTCCAGATGTCAATTCCTCTGTGATAGTGGTTCTGGTTCCCAGATACTTTAAACTTGTTACACTTTCTAGTTTTTCATTGTCAATCTTTTTACCACTGTTTTAGGTGATCTTGGAAGTTGTTATGACTTTGCTTTTCTCAGTGCTTATTTCCATTCCATAGCTCTTTTCAGTTTTGTCTATCATTTCCGTAAGTTCGTGAAGCTCTTCAAGTCCCTGGTATTGCATGTCATCAGCAAAGCGCAGGTTGTTGATTTGCCCTCCAACTGATACAACTCCTGTGAAATAATCTAATATGTCTGACATGATTTGCTCTGGTAAGAGGTTGAAAAGGCATGGTGAGACAGGCAACCTTGGTGGGCTCCTACTGAGGTCGCAAACCATTTGATGATGTTGTCGATCAGCACTCCACTCTGTGCATTGCTGTAGAGTTCTTCTATTAGTGTTATCAGGGATCTGATGATGTTATGCTTCTTCATCATGAGCCAGAGTGCTTTGTGCCACAGTCTATCAAAAGCTGTCTTGAAGTCTATGAAGTTATGGTGAAGTTCTTTTTGGTGATCATCATACTTTTCTCACAGTACTTGGATGTTGAAGATTTACTCTGTGGTACTTCTCCCTGCCCTGACCCCAGCTTGCTCTTCTGCCAGTGTGTACTTGAGACTTTAGTCTGTTCACTATTATTTTTAGAAGTACTTTGCTTGGATGGCTGTTTTCAAGAGTTCTCGTGTCATAAGTTATGTTGTCTACCCCAGGCACTTTCCCATTTTTCAGGCTTCTACTGGTTTCTTCTACTTCTTTTCTTGAGATGTCTGGGTCTTCCTCTTCAGTACATCTGGACCCTCCTTTCTCTAGTTGGTCAAGTTCTTCAGGCCCCATCTGGATGTTGTAGTTGTAGAGTTCCTTTGCCTACTCTGCCAATTTCTTGTGTATTGCCTTGTTTTCAGTAAGTAATTTTCCATTCTTGTCTTCTACAGCCATTGTTCTTGCTTGGTGTGTTTTTGTTATCTTCAGGCTCTCAAATGCTTTCTTGCTGCTGTTGTTCTTAAAACTGTTCTGAATTTCTTCACGCCTGTTTAAAATCCAGTCTTCTTTCACCATTCTTATTTCATTCTTACTTTCTGGTTTGCTTCTTGTAATTGAGACTGCCAGATTCTGAATCAAAGCTCTTAGCTTTCAGTGCTTATCATGCATCAAACATTTCCATGATTCTGTTGTTTCTCCATGATTGATTGTTTTTTTTAGCTCTTCCAAGTAAATCTTCTGCTGTTTCTTTGATCACTTGAATAAATCCATTTGTAATGTTTTGTGAGTCAGTTAGCATTAGGAGTGGTTCAAATTTTCCTCCAATTTTTATGTTGAAGTCAGCTTTTATTGTGGGATCACTGAGTTTTTCTAGGTTATATTTGACTCTTGGTATATTTTTGTTTGCAGTCTTCTTCAGTTTCAGCTATATTGCTGGCATTACTAAAGTGTGGTCACTGCCAACATCAGCTCTGGGAATTGATCTCATCTTATTCAGGTTGATACTTAATCAGAATCAATTAGACCTGTTCCTGATGGTTTGTGTGGGTAAAGTGTGTTGGCAAGTACAAGGTTACACATTTGTGTGAATTCTAGTAGACTCAGATCTCTGTCATTGGTTTCCCCCAGTCCATTTTTCCCAGTTATGTTATGCCATTCTCTGTGTGCATCAGTACCAACTTTCACATTCTAGTCACCTTGTATAACTAGAATGTCTTTCTTTGGTTTCTGAGCTATTTTTTCTTTGAGTTTTCCATAACATTCTGCAATTTCTTTATCAGTGTAATTGCTGGTTGGTACACACACTTGGATGATGGTGACATTGTTTGGTGAGGCAAATATTCGCATAGCAATGATTTGGCTTGTAGTTGGCTTGCACTCCAAGAAACATTTGGCCAAGTCTTTATGTACCAGAAATCCAACTCCTCTCTCATGACTATTCTCTGTGCCTGTACCAAAACTTGTGTCCATCTTCTGTTGGGATCTCTCCTGAGTTTTCCCACCAAACCTCTGCAAGCCCAGGGAAGTTCCATTTGTAATGGCACATTTCAACAGCACGTTCTTTGCGGGGGGTTACCTGTGCATACAGTGTTCTCACATTCCAGGTTTTGATTGGGATTTCCGTTTGGTGAGTTTGATTCTTGACCCAATAGCATTTATTGGTTTCTCTATTCTAGATGTGTTCAACAGAGGAGTTCAGTTTAACAGCAGTATAGTTTTCAACTTCATCCTGCTGACTGCTAATGAAGGATGTGGTTTTTGTAGACCCAGGCCTCTACCAACCTGGTATGAGGTTAACTGAGTTGCTTTGCATCACTGGTGATGCTCGAGCAGAGTGATCTGATGGCACCCATATTCTCTCCAGGTATGGATGGCCGTTGGCTCATAGGAAGCTCATCTGCCATTTGACAGGACCTGTTTTTAGTTCTGCTGGATGTCCACTCACTCTCTACAACCAGACTAACCCAGGTGGGGGCACTGGTTTAGTTGCCAACAACTTGGCCATGGAATAAGCTGTACTGGTTTACATGGTATCAGATAGCACAAGAGGGTGCATCCACACATTCAGGCACATGCTCTTGAAGCAGCTTAAAGAGAAGCAGCACAAATTTGAGCCAGAGCTTTTTGACTCAACACACATACCCAGACATGCACTTTGGTGTGAGGCAAGTTGTGCCACTTGGGGCAAAATAACACTGCCTGGCTCCTCCAGGATCTGCAGCCAGGGGGAGCTAGAGCCTGGGGCCAGTACCTGTGCTGGCCCCAGAAATATAAACACCTTCTCTGGACAGCAACTCAGAGCTACTTGCTCTCCGGAGCTGTGCTGCTGCTGTTGCTGCCTCACCCATGGGAAGGGGGGTCCTCTGCTGCATGCCACACACTGTGGTCCCCCCCTTGGGGGAGGGGCTTACCATACTACGCAGCACCGCAGCAACACACTCCATCTTCTGCACTCCTATTCCAGACTGCTGCTCAGCCCACCATCAAGCTGCAGTCAGGGGACAGCCTGGGGAGGGAGCCTGCACTGCCTGTGGGTTCCTCCCCTCCCATCACTGCCAGAGCCTAACAGTGCCTAGCCTTCCCCAGCTGCCTTGGCAGCCCCCCAGAACTTCACCTCCACTTTCACCTGAAGCACACCCTTAGAAGCTGAACTAGATGGCTGCTACCACTGCTGCTGCCTGTTCTGCTACTGCCCCCTCTCAAGAGAAAGGGAGATTCCCTGCTGCACAACCTTCCACCACTCAACACCACACCTGCACTGGATTACTCCCTAATTGACTGATTGCTCCTGCCCTCCCCCACAGCTGCCTCACTGCATCTGATCCTGCTTTGTTTTCCTTCCTATTGCTCTGCTTTTAAGTGCCTGGCTGGAGGCCTGAGGGGCTCCTGGACTGATTTTCAACAAACAAATCCCCTCCCCTGCTCTATTTGTCTTTTACATCTGTCTCAGAAGCCTTCCCTGTGTGTTTTTGCCCTTGTGTGGTAAGCCCTGTGGTCTACTCTCCCTGGCCCAGTGTTTGTTGTGTGGCTGAGGAAGCCAACTCAAATCTCCCCAGCCCTTGTGCATGTGTTTCTCCCTCCCCCAAATTCCCTAAGCATAGCCCTCCTGTTTTTTGGTTTTTTTTCCTGTGGGGCTGTAGATCAGTGAGCTTCAGCCCCCGCTGCCCCATTTCCCCCACAATCCCAGCCTGTCCATATTAGGTTCACCAGCTCCACTGTATATTTTGGTTTTCTTTATTGTTTTCCCTTCCCTCATGTGAACCAATGACAGGTCAGGAACCTTCTGGGGGAGGCAGATGCCCCCCAGAGCTTCCAGCAGCCCCCACTATGGGGGCAGATCCCAAACAAGCCCCCAAGAAGATGCATGCCCCTGCAGCCCCCACCCTGGAGGCGTCTGCTCGTGCATCCAGCTCCTTCAGGAGATGGACCATAGCTCCTGTTTCTACTATGCCCTAGAGAGAAGGCGGGGTGCCAAGAACTATATCTCCTGCCTTCTGGCGGGTGACAGCATCCCCTCACAGATTCAATTGTGATGCACCAGTGCGCGTGAGCCTTCTATGAAGAGTTCTTCTCCCTGGAGCCAACCAATGCCAAAGCCTGTCAGGCCCTGTGGGATGGATTCCTGCAGGTCAGTGCAGGTGACAGGGACCAGCTGGAGGCTCTTCTCACTCTGGCTGAATTTTCAGCCCATCTTTCACCCTGCTATCCCTGGACCAGAAGTGTTTGACAGAGTGGATTATGGGTACCTCACAGTCCCACTTCATGTGGGTTCTCCAGGTGCTGTATGCCTCTTCAGAGTGTTTGGCCAAGCTCAACTGGACCCTGAGGGAGCCCATCTCATTCAGAAGTGGGGTGCGTCAAGGCTGCCCACTGTCAAGCCAGCTGTATGCCTTGACCCTGGAGCCCTTCCTCATTCTCCTGCAGAGGTGGGTGATGGGGTTGATGCTCCAGGAGCTGGTGGTGCAGCTGGTCCTGTCAGCATATGATAAACTTGTGGCCAAGGACTCAGGTGACCTGGCACAGCTGGAGGCCTGCCAGGCATTATACTCAGTGGCCTCCTCTGTCTGGGGCAACTGAGTCAAGAGCTTTGGATTGATGGTGGGTGATGGGTGGCAGGTGGGCTCACTCTCACCTGTGCTCTGTGGGATCTGCTGGAGTACAGGCTCACTGGGGGTGTACCTGTCCCCCACCAGGCCCCCCTTGCCAGAGAACTTGCACCAGCTGGAGGCAAGGGTGGTGGAGCAGTTCCAGGCATGGGCAGGGCTCCTGAGGTATCTCTCCCTGCATAGGAGAGTTCTGATGCTGAACCAACTGGTTCTGTCCATGCTCTCACACAACTTACACACCCTGTCTGTGCCCCGTGAGGTCCTGGCAGGGGTCCAGAGATGGGTGCTGGAATTTTTCTGGAAAGGACAGCACTGGGTCACTGTGGAGGTCCTGAGCCTCCCCTTGCAGGAGGTTAGCCAGGGCCTGGTTTCTCTCTACAGACAGGTCCTGATGTTCTGTCTTCAGGCCCTGCAATGACTGTTATATGGTGTTGGTAGCCATGCAGCATGGGGGCACCTGGGGTGTGCCTTCATTTGCCACTTCCAGAGACTTCAATACAACTGGCAGCTTCTCAGTCTGTGGGGTTTCCCCCTGCAGGACCTGTGAAGGCTGTCAGAGTTCTACCAGGACCTCCTATGGGCCCAGAGGCTAGTCTCTACTTCCAGGTTCCCTGCAACACTCCCTAAGGGATTTGACTTGCTCATTGAGCCCCACCTTTGAACCCCCAGCTGGAGGTGCCAACAGCAGACGCACGCTGGTTGTGACAGAGGTTGATCTTGGTTGGTGTCACCCATATTGGAAACCTCCTGGACTATGATAGGCAGAAGTGGGTGGACCCCACTGCACTGGCCCGGTAAATGGGTCTACCCATAACATGAGCAACCTGCCTTCAGGACATGAAATCTGTCCTACCTCCTGACACCCTTGCCCTTTTTGACCAAGGTCCTGCACAGTGGTGGTCCCCTCCCCCCCATGTCCTCCAGCCCGCTTGAGTTTGTCTTGGCACTGGTGCCTCGCCTGGCCTCATGGTGGTCCCCACTCCACCACCTGAGCTGGCTGGAGGACACCAGACCAGTCCACTTTTCTACCATCTGTCGCGCCCCATAATGCCGGTGCACCCTTGACCTGCGAGCCTGGGTCAGCACGACCGGCTTGGCATGAGGAGGGGGATTTATGACTGGGCAGGTGGGTGATAATGGTGAGAAGGAGTCAGTATCACAGCGTGATGGTTACACAGAAAAGTTTATTTTACTTACGCTACTGATGGCTTGCAGCGTAGGGAGAGGAGCTGATTGATTCAGTTACAGCATGCAGATATCATGTTACCCAGCATTTACAGGATGGGTAAGACAGTTGCTTCTGAGAGATTCATATAAGCCGTTGCAGTCTGCAGATTACTAAGAGCTCTTGATAAGAAAGATAACGTCAAGGATAAAGAGATAAACGGACTGGTAAGACAAGACAGGGTACGCCAAAAAAAAAAAAAATATGGAGGCAGAAGAGATAACATTCGTTGTGCACAGTTTGTTCTTCTTGAGTGTATACACGATTCTCTGTTCTCTGTTCTCTGCTTTGGGCGGAAGTTCTTTCAAAGTTTTATTTGACACAGGTGACCAATTACTATACGCCAATTATAAATAATTAATGAGTTGGCACTTGTGCTTTCTTTGTTCGCTCAGGTTTCATAAAAAAGGGGGGTTATTTTTACTTGGGTGGTACTGGTTCTGTTTGGTCACAGGATGGCGCGCATAGCATATTTAATTTTACGACTTTACTAAAGTCAGCTAATCTCGTTACTATAGGTACTTTATCTTTTCTGCTGGGCCGTCAAGGTCAGTTTGTCTCTTTCGTATGAGAACTCAAGTAATTTGAAATGAGGCACAGACAGGGGTGTGTATATGCAACACTGTTAATAAAGAGGCATAAATTACAACTACAGAGTTTGTTGTAGCCTCTGACCTTTTGTCATCTGACCTTTTGCCATCGGCATCTGAAATCAAAGACACCCTCCATCACCACCACCTCTACACTCTCATGTGCTGCACAGTCTATCATGCCGCCCTTGCATCCTGCCCAGACACCAAGCAACGGGACCTACTCAGTAAGGGCATGGCTGGGGCACCCCAGTAGTTGAGTCTGTACTCTGCCCTCATCCCACGAGCCACTGGAGACCTCATCTGGTGACTCCTCCATGAAGCTGTCACCACAGGCAAGCTTCACAGACACCCCGGTCACCTGCCCCTTCTGCGGGCAGAGGGAGACCCTGGTGCACATGACCCTCGAGTCTGCCAGACTGCAGCCCCTCCACCTCCAGAACCTCCTCCTGAGGTTCTTGTTGAATTTCACCCCCGACCTTTTTGTTTTTGATCACCTCATCTGTGGCCCCACCAAGTCCTAGGACCTCCTGGTCAACCTCCTCACACTTTACCAGGATGTAGGCTTTGGCTGAAAAGGTGCCTGGGCTGGTTTCCTCTCACTTGTCTGTGCATGCTTTTGGGCAGAATGCCAGTGGGCAGTGTTCACCAGCTTCTTGGATGCCTTTGAAGACTGGTGGGTACAACCCAGGGTTCTCTTCTCAGTGTCCCCCTCAGGTGCATTCATTTTCACATTTTGATCCTTTGACCCTCATGTCACTCCCATCCTGTTTTTCTGCCTTTGTTGTCCCAAGTATTTTGTTGTAGCATTCACCCATTAGCCCCCATACAATAGGGGCTACTAGTTAGCTGGGTGGGCCTTAGGGCCCATGGTATTTGAATGTTACAAATGGACAGGAGATTCTAGGGTAGCCATTGTGAAAATGGTGTACTAGTTAACTGGGTGGGCCTAGTTCATGGTAAGTGAATGGACACATAGGATCTTCTGGGGCCCAGCCAAGTGGTATCTGAGAACACTAGTCCCTTGTGCCAGCTGGATTGCTGTAGCAGCATCCCAAAATCATTTTAAAAAAACACCCTCTAATCCATGTTCTTCCACAATTGGAACAGAAGACCAATAATATAGATATAGATATATACAGAGAGATCAGTTGGACAATGTCTTATTGATATATTTACAATATTAAAGCAATTTGGAAGCTTTAGCAGTGTCTCTGTCATCAAAATAAAATAAAATCTAAATATTTGCATTGATGTGTGCTTTTGGTTTTCTTCTCACATGATGAGTGTGTGATGATGGGATTTGGGGTTTGCAGGAGTGGGCTGGGCAGGGACATGGGGGGATATGGGTGGGCATGTTGGGTATGGAGGGATGTGGGGGGATGCAGCTGAGTGTCTGTCTGGGTTGTGGGGGGAATTCTGGGGGGAATATGGGTGTTGGGTGAATTGTAGGGGGGCTGCTCAGGATGGGTGGATCCCCTTCCCCACACACGGTGAAGCCCCCCACACACAACAGATGAACTGCCCCCTCTCAGAGCCCCAGATCCCCACCACAGGGTCTCAATCACCCTGCAGAGCCACAGCACCCCACCACGCAGGGACCACAACTCACCCCCTGCAGCAGCAGTGGGAGTGGGGTGCTCAAGGACTGCTGCTTACAGCCTCCCCATCACTTTGCTCAGCCCCAAGCTTCTCAGAGCCAGCACCACTTGTACCACTTGTTATGGGACCGGCCCAGCTTGCTGCAGCACCGCACACCCTTCTGCAGCCCAGGAGCTGCCTGCACTGTTACCTGGGGGCTGGCATCACTTGTAGGGACAATGTGTCACTCTGAGCTGGGTTTTGCTGGCACTGGGGCCACGTGTGCTACCAGGCCAGGGCACGTCCATGGTGGTAGGAGCCAGCTTGGAGTGACATTGCACACTAGCTGGGTCCTTTCTCTGGTGGTAGTGCTGCTGGCCCCATGGTGTGTGCGGGGAGGAGGTACATGGGGGGACCCTGCCCGGCACAGCTCACTTGCATAGGTTTGGACTAGACTAGGAGGCACAGCTCTGGGATGCATAGCTTCTGTTAGCTGTATGGCCTGGGCTTTATACATGATGAACAGAGCCAGCCTGGGTCTCACAGTGCCGCATTTCTGCCGGCTTCGTACATGCTGAGAGGACCCACTAGTGCACTGTGTATGGGGTGTGGATGGGTTGGGTGTATGCGTGTGGAAGCTTTCCCCCTGCCTGCTCTTTGCCTTGTGGCAGACCCCAGCCCCTCCATTGGCAGGGCGAGTGGAAGGGTGTGATCAGCATTGCTTGCCTGGCTCACAGCACTGCAAGAGAGGGGAGAGGGGACAGGGAGTTGAGCTGGTATCACTAGCTCTCTGAGTCTGTGTCTGTTGCTCATTCCTTCTCTTATCTATAGATGCTTGCCTGGCAGGGCTTGGAGTAGCAAGCTCCTTCACTTCTCCCCACACTTCCATCCACACATGCTCCCTTGCCCCACTCCTGCAGCCCCAGAGTCACCGGCAGGCAGACCTCTGTTCTTCCCAGTGCTACATCTCCCCCTTCCTCTCTGCTTCCCAGAACACGTTCCTGCACATGCCTCTTGCACTATCTCAAACAGGTTTGAGACAGTACAAGAGGCATGTGAACGTTCATCTGGGTGTGTCCAGAGAGGCCTGCCCTGACAAATATTTGTCTTAATTGCTTCAAACACATTCTTGCAATTTGCAAGTTACCATTTTTGGATTTTTGGTAGCAAGGTGGTTGCTAATTGCACACTGCTCCTATCCCTGTCTCTTCCCTCCTTTTTATTTTTCTTTTAATCCTTATTGTTTGTGAGTGTTCCATGTTATAGGTTCAGCTGATATTTTTTCTGATTTTTGTTTTGCTTTTCAAACCAATAAAGATTAAATTGTTTAATTAATCAATTAAGTAATAAATACATAAAACCTTCCTAAGAAATAAGCTATTTGATGGGGTGAGCGGGGTCAGTACAATTATTCCAGAGAGCCCAATTCTAGAAACCCTTCACATATGAAGATACCATTGACTTTACTCTGACCTTGATTTGGGGATTTTTTAAATAGTTTAATATAATAAGGATGGTAGTTCTTATCCTTCACTAATGTTAGCTCATATAATTATATCGGTGTTAACTGAATAATGCTAATACATGCCTATTCTTTTATAGTCCATGGTATCAGATGCAAATATATACCTATACATCTAATTTACCATTAGCTGTCTCTAGTGGTAGTGAATAATATATTAAGATGCTGTTGCTATCTGATCCTCATATAAATGTGATTTTCAAATACATTTTTTTAACATTGTGAACAGCACCATTCACTTTTGTTCTTAAATCTTCCATAGATGACAAGGCTATTTATACTATAAGATTTATTATGCATGTAAGTTAATTTACAGGCATCTTCATTTGCTCCCCTATGTTCATTTTTTATAAATACTGGTTTGAAGGATTTAGGGAGTGACACAAGTGCTTTATCTGTTATCTTCATATTATATTCAAAGAGCTAAATGAAATATCTTTGATGATGAAATATACTCTGGGAATGTAGCACTCTGTACCTTTGACTTTAATCAATCCCAGCAGACACATCTTACTACACTAGATCAAACAGATTGCACTTTTGATTTTGTTTGTATCTAGTGAGACCTAACAAACTACATTTTTTCCCTTTGCTGTATAACTGATAATGAGCAAATGGATAACCAGATGTTGTAATATTTGTGAAGCTTCCAGGACACACTGCAGCATGTAAAAAGCCACCTTCGTAAACTTTTGTGGCTTCAAGCACATTACCTCTTGATTTATTGACGTGAAAATTGGCATAACACTTACTAGTTTTCCACATAATTGTTCCCATTTAAAACATATAAATGGCAAAACTTAGAATGAAAAAAATGGCACCTTTTGACTGTAATTTTCTTGAAAACTAGGATTGTCATAAGTTTCTTTGTTCTTTCTAATTGTATTTTGGCAGAAGGATCTTGAAAAAAGCTTTAGCACAAATTAAAACACTTCTGGATGTGGAGCTTTTAAAAAATGTGCCTCATTTGCTTCAGTCAAAATAAAAGAATTTCAAAGGTAATAATTTATTTTGGATAAAACTGCACAAGCTGACCAAGCCTCTTAAATTCTACTTACATTCTTAAAAGAAAGCAGTAATGTGGCTTAAGTGAGTGCTTTATATAAAGGGATATATTTCACTCATATTAGTTAAATATATAGTATTTATTTCACACAGTTATTAATGTTTTTGTTCCTAGTTTTGGTAGAAAAAATTGAACTTTAGAACCTTAAACTCAGATGCATTTTTGTATGTTTAAACATGGTATACAGATGGGCACACTGCCAGATTTATATCTACTTATTTAGATAAATCTACTTATCTAAATAAGTTAAATCCAAGCCATGTGAAATCTGTGTGTAGAACTCCCAGTTGGCATACTGAGACCGGATTTGTTATACCAGTTCATTTTATAATTGCCATCTGTGTTCGGCTTTGTAACAGGGAACCCTAACCCTGTTACCAGAAGGCAGGTCAGCCCCTTTAAGACCAGAACCTTCTGGGCACAGCATGCTGGTAAGGTGGGGGTTAAAAGCTGAGCCTGACCAGCTAGTCAGGTGACCTGAAGGGGGCAGGCCAGAACTATAAAAACCCTGGGCTGGGCAGCAGTAAGGGCCAGCTACCAGAGGGGAAGAGCTGCATATAACAGCTCCATGGAGAGGCTTGGAGAGCGGTCCAGTGGCTGCAGGAAGGGAACTACTGAGAACTCCCAGAGAAGCGGCAGCAGCCCCAGAAGGACTGTAGCAAACACTGGGGAGCAGAAGCATGAACCCCTGAGACAATGTAAGCTGGCATGCTGCCTCCTTTAATTCTATTTTTTGGTGGTGGTCATAGCCCATGTACAGACTGTATAATTTTTTATTGATTAACCACCAGTGGTTTGGGTGAGGCTATTTGTGGAAGAAGGAGGTCTCATTGGGGCCCCACTACAGCATGGGGACCCTGGCACCAGAGAGAGTGCAGTATTTGGGGTGCATAGTCCCCAGCGTCAAAGGGGGGTGCAGTCCTAAAAGTCCTGGTGCACCTAAGGTGCAGTAGTGTGTTGGGCTTTTTTTCTGGACTGGGACAGTGGAGATTTGATGTCGTTGCCTGGTTTTGAGCTTGTGGCCCCCTGGCTGTGGGGTTGGTGGATGGGCCTCTGGGCCAGGGAGGTTGGGCTTCAGATTGGAGCAAAAAAAGAGGGCCACAAGCCCTAAGACCAAAGACGTAGGGCCTCAGTGTCAAACCCTGTCTGGTGGGTTTAGACAGGGAGGCCTAGCTAGAGAAAGATAGGGGTCAAGGCCCATGGTGGTGGAGAACCCCAGCATACAAAATACAATAGGCAGTCTCCCACTTACAAGAACATCAGTATAATATTTCTATCAAGATGTGGCAAGCGAGTAAAAAGCGGGACATGAGAAACCTTAAGGGGACTTCAAGGGTGCCCCACATAGGTAGCAGATAACGCAAAATATGGTGCTGGGGAGGGCGACCTGTTACAGGCTTGTGCAGCTTGCAAGAATGGGAATTGGTATGCAGAGCTGCAAGTTCTCTGGGGAAAATGTACTTTTTTCACATGTGAATGTTCCCCCCTCTCCCCCAATGTCCTCATACAGGGGAAGCACTGATCCCTGACCATGGCCTGTAGAGACTGGTGAAATAATAGCTATCTGTTGAGTAAGACTGACACTCTTGTACATGGTTGTTTTTTTGGACTGAACTCTATGTTGCTCAGCACAGGTTCGGAAGTGCTGAGATGGCAGAAAGCTGGGTCCTCCTCCCTGAATCTTGAGGCCTGCCCAAGACCAAATAAAAAGAGCTTCTGGGCAGTTCGAGCTTACACTGCCACTGCCATGTCGTATCTATATAACTCCTTATCAATAGTAAATAAGTGAAGTTCCACCACAAACATACCTTGCCTTGATCTGTCGTCAGAGACGCCTCCTATTGCTGAAACAATGTGCTCTCATCTATAAGCGGCTGAATGGGGGGACTTCTTGAGAAATTTACCCCAAATATGTCCATTCTTTGGTGCACTGTGAACTCGTACTATAACAAGAAACTTTATAATATATATAATTTTTCTCCTAACTGGGGACAATATAATATGAAAACAAGCCAACTGTCTACAGGTGGAAATTAATCCCTAAGAAAAGAATTACAGCACAGCAGCTTTTGCTTTAGCATTGATCCTTCTTACCAGTACCACTAATGTAAAATAATATGAAGTATTTCCTGACAGCCTTACTAATTTGCAAAACCTAGTAACTCTTCAAACATTTTTCAAGCCAGACTTTTTTTTTTTTTTGTTATGAAAAGAGTCCTATTCAGTATGAGAATTGATATTAGGCATCTGAGGCAGAAATAGTTCATCAGCATGAAGTTGTGGCTGTCATTGACAGAGTGACTTTATTCTACTGTGAAAAATGGTCTGTGTTAATCTGTTAGGGCTGGCAGTATACACCATCATCTGATCACTAAAGCAGACACTTTGGCTTCTTAAAAATGTCATACCCATTTTGTCCGTACCGTGGTATGTTATCCAGCATGTAAATACAAGCTTATAGCTTCTACCAGCTTTGCAGATAAGGTTGGAGAATACCCATAGTTCAGGAACAGGCACAGAAGGATAATGAAACAAAAACATCCCGTGCTCTGATGATAACAGACAGTGTGGGCACAGCTGTCTGCACAATATTTGGCAAATACTACTTCTTCAGAGTGTCCTACATTTAATAAATGTTAGCATGAAATATGCAGTATAATTCTCTTCTCTGCTTATGCCTACCACCTAATTTCAGAGAGACCGACTTGATTCAAAGCACCATGAGTGACTGAGGCTATTGTGACAGAATATAAACTATTTATTATGCTGTCTCCAGCAAAGTCTGAATCTTATTTCATGGAATATCTTCCAAAATTAGTAGCAAAAGTTCAGGCTTGCTGATGACATTTTCCTTTTCCTGCACCTGATTGTTTTCTCAGAACCTGGAAGTTCTAACCTTTCTGAAAGGAAATTTTCTGTAAATTATTTTGAACATAGCTTTCATTCAGTGGTTATTGGTATTGTTATCGGTAAACTGGTGAGGTCAAATATTTCAAAGCATTAGAGATTTTGTTGTTATATCTGTTATGTGTGATACCTTATGTTTGTAGACCTCCTTCCATAGTTCAGTTCCTTGCTTTAGAAAATGGCAAAATGCAAAATTGTGTAGATGGCAGTTGTCATAAAATCATAGAGACGTAGGGCTGGAAGAAGGGAATTCTAGAGGGAGAGAAAGATTGGTCAGAACAGTTGAAGTGAGCTGGCTTCAGAGACAAAAGAAAGAAGGAGGCATGGAAATGTGTGTAAACGTTTTGTACCTTATCTAGATCTGTGTATTTCTTGTGTTACTGAAATAAAGATAAAAGAGGAGTGTCTAACCCTTGTAGAGTCTCTGTGTCCACTTGCACTTTCATGTGCATCTGAAGAAATGAACTGTAGACCAGAATATCAATCCCAGAAAAAGGAATACTAAAGTCCTGAGGAGTCATAGGGAAGTTGCACTATGATGCCCCATTTCCAGAAAGTGAGTAAAAGATGGGAAGTTTGTGCCTGAGAAGTGTGCCAGGGAAGTTCAAGGGAAGAAAGAGCTGTGAAACTCATTCAGGCCCACACAAGTGGTTCTCAGAGTGATGTTGCTCAAGCAAAGCAACGTAAAGATCACCCAGAGTTTTGTAGGGACAGGTAGTAGGGGATCATAGTGAATAAGCAAATGAACATAAGCTATCCAATGCTGTGGGCAGTCAAAAGAAAAGAGCCTGTGAATGTATGAAAAAAAGATTATCATGGAGAACTAAGAAGGTATTATTTTATCTATATACACCACTATTGAAATAACAGAATATGTCATCCAATTCTGAAAATAACCATTTGAAAAATTAGAAATGGGTCATAACATTTTGAAATTAGCAAAACATATCTCACAGTGAGAGAATAAAAATCTTCTATTTATTTAGTAGGGCAAAGAGAAGGTTAAGAGTAGCTAGTTGCATGTGGCAAATAACTACTTGGTGAAAGACTTATACACTGTACATGTCTGGGTCTGCTAGATTAATATGACTGAATAAGATCCAGGGGGAATTTAAATAGGGCAAACACAAATTGTAAAAAAAAAAACAAAAACAAAAAAGTTTCCCAAGGAAAACAAACCATAGGGATGTTGTGAATTCAGAGTCTTTGCTTGTAAATTGAACGTCCTTCTAAAAGAGAAGTTCTAGTTAAGCCATAAGCAATTGAACTTCAAGCATGGATTGCTGGATGAAGTTATTGCTTGTCAGACAACATCATTTCCATGCCCCTTCCTCTTCTTTTATAGCTATAAATTAATTACCTCAAGAGTAAAAATATATAACCATGGAGTGGCTGTAAGGGTGTTGTCAAGGAGAAGGAAACTGAGGTTGAGTAAATGGTCTTGTATGAATCTCTTTAAAACAAGGCTTACATTGTACAGGGAAGGCTAATTATGAATTCTATCTTCTGGAATTCCTGATGGGAATCAAATTGGAGATACCCATTCCTAGGAAGAAGGCTCTAACTGTGAAGGTGGTTAAGCACTGGGGTGCATTATGTAGACTGTTTTGAAAAACACTTGACTGGGAGCCTTTAGACAAGAATGATCCCACTGCCTTGAGCTAGGGGTGGGACTTCTAGTGACCCCTGAATCAGCCTAGTTTGATCAAAGATCCTATAAGGTGATAATTTCCTGTAAACGGTTTGCTTAGTAAAACTGATATTTATTGATTTTAGCTATTTATTTTAAACACATATCTATTTTCCCACACAAGATGTTTCACACTTGAGTGCGACACTGAGAGAATCTTTCAGCCAGACTATTCGGTGGTATTCCACGTAAGAACATATCCATCCAATTTTCTTTTTCCTTGTGGCTATAAAATGCTCTGAAATGGCATAACACGCTGCACAGTGGAAAATGATTTCCATTTGAGTCTACATCCTCTGTATTTGAATATGATAGCCTTGCATAAATGGTTTAAAGGTGTAATGTTAAAGTTACCTACTTCAAATTAATAACTACATTAATTAAAATTCTAGTAAAAAAGGCAGAATGTTAGAATCAAAGTTAGAATAAAAATAAATAAAAAAGATGCAAAGGACTTTAAAAGATCATCAGGAGAGAATACCTTGATGATGTCTAACAGAGCTATTTCTCTAATCTGTCCTTAAAATTCTGCATTCCTCAGTAATCTATTCCAGGTCTTAGATACCTATTGTTTTCCTACTGATTGAGTAGAATGTAGTAGACTCCTACCATAGATTTGTACCATAGATGAATGTTAGTTACCATATTTAAACCAAAGGCATGCCTATTTTTTGGCACAATTGCACCATCATTTTTCTGTGCCCCTTTTAGTCAGTGGAACTTAATTGTATGCTAAAATTTCAGCTCATGTCTGCATGCTATGCTGAACTGGAGAAATAAATAATATCAGGAAAAGCCTGAATCTTCAAAGGAGTAATTTAGATATGTACCTAAAGCAACACCACTGTGCCATTAATTGTTCTGTTCCAGTATTGTCATGGTTATATTGAAACCTTATGCTTTATTTTCTCACTTTTAAATAAGCACCTCCAAAAATTTGTCAAATGGATTTGTTGCTAAACCTACCTGAATCCATAGTTAATTGTCTACAATACTTCAGCAGCCAGGCTGGTTTAAGAATCAGGGTGTTTTTCAGGTTGGGTTAGGCATGCAGTGCATACACAAAGCTATGGCAGAAGTAAATCTAGCTTGTTCATGATACTTAGAATGTTGAAGATTTTTCCCTCTTTTTTAGCTTTTAAAAAGGAGATCATAATAAATGTATTTTTTGTGGTTATGCAGGATGAGTCACTGTCTAGCTAAATGTATTATTTAGCTTAGTAAAGCATTATGGAATCCAGTTTCTATGAGAGTCTTTCAAATAGAACTATTACATTAGAATAGTGGCTTCTAACCCTTCCATTGTTTCTCTGTTCCTGGCAATGGGAATTATCCCTTCTGTTTGTGCAATCTCTTTCCAGAAAACAATGTATAGTGGAGACCTTATGAAAGGAGTAAATTTAAAAGAACAAATTGGGAAAGGCAATCTGAGAAGAGCCTTTAATCTGCCTGTCAGATTTTATGCCATTACTATTTTTTTTCAAACAGAATACAATGTTACTAGAACGTTGAAGAATATTATGTAGTATTCCTTTTAGTAGCTTATTTTATTGCAGTGTTAGTATTTTTCTATTTTTTTCAAATTGCTTAAGCATTATTAAGCATAGTGGAACAAAATGAAATGTTCTCAAGAGAAAGAAAAGCATATTTATTAGGGCTATGCAAAGCTTCAGTCCCTGATTCAACTGGGTGGAGATTTGGCCCAATTCGGTGGCCAAATTTCTGAATCTGAATTGAATTAGAGGACCCTTTATTTTCTCTGAATTGAATTTGAATCCCCTGAATTGATTCAGAAAGATTCAAAAGGATTCAGTGATTCAGACATGAACACAGCTTTAAATGTTTTTTCTACATTTAGGAAAAAAATGTAGTCCCAGCTCGGTGACTGGTTCCTCTAGGGACTGGGGGGCATTGAATCAGGGGGTACAGTCGCCCACCCTGTCATGAGCATCCCGGTGGACCCTGAAGTGTACTGGAAGTACTTCCAGTCCACTTCCAGGTTTGCCGCCGAGCACGTGGAGGGCTCACCTACACTCCTGTGGGATGCTCCTTGTGCCCCAGCATTGCAGCATTCACAAACTGCTACAAAGGACCAACTCTTAGGATCATAATGAATTCTTATTTATTGTATGGGATGTAGAAGTTACCAATAAAATCATAAATGCCAACTTTGAGTTATGAGTAGTACGGGTTGCTTTAGCACACACACACATGCACTCACTCTTTCAAACTCATGTCATTTAAACGCCTGTAGTATAAGGAATAGTAGCTGCTGTAGTGATTGAGAGAGCAATGGTGTCAGTATAACTACCTATCCAAGGCCCTGGATTCTGCTGTCGATGGTCAGCTTCCTTCAAAGTGATGTCTTCTCCAGAAGGCGGTCACCTGCTTGTCTCTGTAGGTCAGGTGCTGGATGAGAGGGTGCCACTGAGGGTCATGCTTCACTGCCTTTTATCCCTTTCTGGCAGACTTGTGTGATTTCCCCCATCATCATCTTGGCTACTCAATCTGGAGGTTGCTGTCCCACCTGGGTTTTGAGTAGTACATGACAGCTGGTAGTCACAGGGATCTCTGCTTGCTGGTACCTGAAGTTTTGGAAGCCCGCCCTTGACTTACTGACTTAATAGCTGTATTGTCACAAGAATAATCAATAGAGTGGGTGCTTAGTTCCAGGAATTAGTTCCTTGACTTGATTAGCTTAACATGGCTTGTAGAGTAGAATTTTGTAATGGTAAGTTCCTTTGGCTAGGCTATTGTCAATTAACAGTCAGAGGTACTTGGTCTGTCATTCATCCTCGCATTCATTCAAGGGACTCCCCAATATAGCAGATTTTATCACTTTATAATTATAGTTTAAATACAGGTTTTAACAATGGTTCAGGGTGTAACTTTTATTCTACATGTAGTACATTCCTTAAGGGTTTAAAAGTATAAAATCTAAAATACAAAATGCCATGGTAAAGATGAAATAGATGAAATATAAAAAAGGATTGTGAGAAATACACAAAAATGAATGTGGGACAGTAAGGATCAAAGGTTACTGGGGATAGTAAGTGACTTCTTAGCACCAAGATATATTTACAGTCTTTGAAGTGGATATTTTAGTAATTTTGTCTTCTTTAGTGACACCAAACTTAATTGATATGTAGATGTAGTTTCTAGGTTTCTCCTACAGAAAGCCACTTCAGCTTTCTGGCTTGCCAGACCCATGCAATGCATGTGCTAGATCTCATCAAATATTTAGAAGGAAAAAGAAATCCCCAAAATGGGGGAAGGGGGTTCAAGCAAGAAGGGGCTTCTGTTATATCCATGTCCAGAAGGGAAATGTACAAAGGGGGCTTTCTGCTACACCATCCTCTGGATCAAAGGCACTTCATGTTGAGCTGCACCCAGTATCAGATGTTCCCTCCAGATTGGAAGGGATTCTGCACACTCCTTCCAGTTTTCTACATTGATGTTGAATGACTTCATATGATTTTTGCACATATTGTGGTACCACCATAGAGGGTGACCCCACTTTTTAGAGTCATCTTGTATTTTGCTGTACAAAATATTCTTGCAGATATGGTCTTCTCCCAGTCCCCTGGCATAGCCAAGCTATCGGAAATTCATCCCTTTGATAGTGGTTTTTAAGTGTGTTAGTCCTGTGCACTCCAACACCTTTATATTTAATATTTTGTCTTCCCACTTTACATTCAGGATCTTATGCAGGCATCTCATGTGGAAGCTATTCAGTCTCTTGATGTGCCTAGCATATGCAGTCCATGTTTCTGAACAATAAAGCAGATGTGACAGCACCCAACATGGTCTGAACAACAGTTCAAGATGATTTAAACTGTTTATTGGGCTTTGGTTTGGAAGAGTTATGTTATGTTAAGCATCAGTACCATTTTAGGAGGCAAAGGTAGTAACCATGCTGCCTCTTTCCCTGGATAATTAGGGTTTGGGGGATGGGATAGAAGGGATTAATTCTCCAGGGTGCACATAGATCTCCAAGAGGAGGTGAAAAATTTGGCAGGAGAATGATTAGGATTACATGATAAGCCTTGCTCCTAGTAAGAGTTTCCTACTCTAATGGATGGCTGGAGATGGTAAAATAGGCCTATCTTGGAAAAGAAGAAAATGTCTCATTCTTCACAACATGAATATGCTTTTCTCCATTTCCCCATGGTAGCCAATGATATGGGTCCAGGCAGGGAATTTAGGTAAGTTTAGGAAGGCCTGTTTCTTTGTGGCAGAGAAAATTTGTGAGACCAGTCATAGCCACAAAATAAAAAAATTCAGATGACCCCTTTTTGAGTCCAAACTAATTAAGCTTTGAGTAGAAATGGAGTAGGTGAAATAAGCCTTTTTTGTAACACTTCACTTACAAATGTAAATGAATTGTATGTAAAGGAAAATGAAATGTAAAGGAAGTGTAACACTTCATTTCTTGGGCATGAGAGGTATAGCTCTTTTTATGAGATTTATAAGCTTATGTAATTATATATTTTTGTTAGGCCAGGTATTCATCCATGTCCATATTTTCATAAGTGAATAGTGATATTGGATGTCTCAGTTGTTTTAAGTGCCCAACTTCAGATTCTTTAATATGTCTGAATTTTCAGTAGCATTTCATGAAAATTCAGCCCCTTCAAAGGGGGTTCAGGTTTATTATCCCAACCTTCTAATAGCTAAGCCATTGTTCAAGAGTTCAGTTGTCTTTGACTAAACTTTTTAAGGTATATGATCATATATGTTATAGGTTTTGTGAAGTGTAAATTAGTGCAACAATTAATTATTGCATATACAATTCACAGGAAAAATGAACAAAACTAGGCATGTTGCATATGGCTTTCCTGGAAGTGCTGGAAAAATAACTACTTAGACACTTCACAAAATCAACAGGTAGAGTGTGAACTAATAAATACTACTATAAGACACTAAATAGAAGATCAGAGTGACCTATGTGGTAGGAAGATTGCACCACTTGATGGGAATTAGGATGTGGATGATGTCACCCAACTATGTTTTAGCAATTGGTGAGAACTAGAGTGTATATGCTCTACACAAGAATTGTTCTGATACATGTATAAAAAGTTCTGATTCAAAATAGCTGCCTCTGAGACAATATTTATCAGACCTTTTAATCCATAGAGCACAAAATATTCTTAAAAATAGGGACATATCTATACTTTTTTTTGGCAACTTGAATTCTTTGTATTCACGAGTTCTAAAATTGTTGGATTTATATTTTCACAAGGAATGGATGAGGAAAGATGAGATTTGCCAGAATGAAAACAAAAGACGAGAACAGTAAGAAATGGGCACATTAGGACTATTTGAAGAATAGTCTAGAATGTTTTACCAATAGGAAAATGATTTAGTAGCCTCAAAAATAAAAGTTGGAATAGTGCTAGATATGAACTAAGTTTTCTTCCTAAAGCAGAAATAAACTTTTACAGTATGTCCAATACTTATTGTCCCCATCCCCATTATCTTATTGTATTCACTGTGGATTCCTTCTTCTATTTGCAGACTTTTGAATAGAAAGTATTTCCACCAAGATGTATTATGACTATATGAAGGTGTGCTAGGCTTCTCTCTCTCTTTCTCTCTTTCCTTTCTCCTGCCCACCCTTCCTTCCCTCAACCCCGACACACACATAACCCCCCCTACACAAGCTCCCCTTTTATTTTCACGGTATACAGATGGATTCTCCAACCCAAAATCTTACCATAAAGGGCCCTGGCCCTGAAATCAAAATTTCTCAGTTGGATTTCTGTGCTCACCCAAAACCCTGTTAGCTTAACTGGTGGTCTACTTAAGCTGAGTTTCACATTAATTGAGCCACACTGAAGTCAACAGGAATCTGTGTGGACAAGATAATCTAATTGCAATGATGAGATGTAACTAATGAGGCTAATTAAATATAAATACATAGAAGGGGAACAAAGGGAGAGGTTTAGTATGAGATCATCTAGCTACTGTGTGACTCATTGATAGTTTATGCTTCTTATAAAAAAAAAAAAAAAGAGCACAAGTTTCAAGAAGGTTTCTTTTTATTTTTTTTTCTGGTTTATTTTCTTTTTACTAGCAAAACAAGAAGATATTTCACTATCTTCCTTTCATGTACTAGCATCCAAACTAACATAAAAAACATATACTTCTAAAATATGTTGTCCAATTACTCAACATAGAGCCAAGGCCACAAGTACAAACATATTGGAGTGCAGACTTTATGTTCTTCTTCTTTCCTTTCCATTTTAGAGATCTATTGTAGTAGACTGCTGGGATTGCTTCCTCTTCTGTTATGCGGCATCTTCTCACATGAGGAATCATAAACAGGCTAATGTCACTGAAAATATAATAAACATGATAAAATACACCAAAAAGAAGGATATCAAATTGCACTCTCTGCAGGTTCCTGTTCAGTTCCTTCCCACACAGATGTAATATTTATTACATCGCTAACTCTTAGGAACTTGGTATCTTGGACTGCCCTCACACATTTGTTATTTTCTTTATATACATAGTTTGTTTCTAAATTACTAGTGTCACATTTGTGATTTTAAGAGTCTGCTGAGATGCTGTTAAGTCTTTCTATTCTGTATAGTAGTCCTTAAGGCTTTATTTCCATGTGCATTTTATTCCAAGCTGGTTGGTTGCTGAACAAAGTGAAGAAAGTTCTGGTTGTTGGTGAATGAAATTTCCTGGCAGTTGTAACATAGCTGAAACTTACACTAGATCTTCCCTTCCCCGTTACTGCAATCCTTAACCTCAAAGGAAGGAAATGGACTTTGTACAGCTTTATATCCCTAGACCTTGATCAGATGCCAGTTGTAAAGAAAAGTATTGAATCCCTTAAAATGTGTCTATGAGATGTAGCAATCTTTAACTCATCTATAATGAGACTTTTAAAACAAGCTAAGATATCTCTTTTTTACAGGAGAGGTCTTGTGGTAGAATGCTTAAGTCTATTCTTGAATAATGGGAAACTCTTAGTCCTGTGAATGAACTTATTGCTAGTTATTGATTTATTTTTAAAGGCAGAGTTAAGCCAACTTTGAATAGTGCAGTAAATATTTGTTAGTTTTCAGAAGGCTACAGAATTTTTTGTTTGAAAAAAATCTCTACTAAAATGACCTCTGATGTTAACTGCATCTCTGCTTAGAAGCACTTTAAAATATAACAGATCTAGTCAGTTTGATGAAATATTTATAGTATGTGATTAAATAAGACTAGAACTTTATAAAAGCCATTTTACATCAGCAACAGCAATGACCATAAGTTTTTTCTCAGCTTGCTATTGTGATCCAGGTAGTTAAATATGTAAATAGCAGATATGTTCACATATACAAGTCAAAAAAAGATAATTTAAAAAAAAACCACACTTCCAATAATAATTAATTCTCAAGCTAAAACTTTAGCTCAGGCAGTACAGCAGGTCATTTTTCATAGATTGTTGGTAGAGTTTTGAAAGTGAAAACCAGAAGAATTGACTGAATCTCTACCATACAGTGGTTCCATACTTAAGATATAAATCTAGAAATATTTTCTATGATAAGTGTAAAAAGCTCTTCAGATAAGAAGTAATCTGTGAACTGATTATACACTAATATGTATGGAGAACACCTGGTAGAGGTTAGTCAAGTGTGCTGAAAACAGCTCATGAAATCCTGGACGCGAGGAAATCAGTGCTGATTCAGATAAAGAAAGGATATTTGGAACTGGAATCCTCAAATAATTTAATATCTATATAACAATAATGATAAATGGAGATGAAATAGGTAGTGTTAAAGCATGGCGTGCCAGTAGTTCAAACAGCGAAAAGGTAGCCAAGAAGATGGCAACAACGAGGCTAAAAACTGTAATGGTAGCTAAAAGTGTAAGCCGGGATGAAGCATAAATCCAGCTAGGGGGACATGAAAGAGAGAAGTCTATGAATTATAACATCAAGAAACTGAATGACCAGGGGCACTTGGTGCTGGAAGCAGGCTTTTAAGGGCAACATTTAAAGAAAGTGTGAGAGTGAGAGAGTTTTTGCCAGTGAATAGTTGGGATTCAATACCACCTGATACAGGAACAGAAGCAACTGAAAAGTGAGGTCACTGACAAAACCATGGACAAATTCCACATCTTTAATGGTTTCAGAATATATTTCATTTTGATTCTAGTGTCTTGTTAATCTTGGCAAGTATACATGGCATGAGCAGGTCAAAGATAGCACTTTTGACACTATTAAATGTTTATCGTTAATACAAAATGTCATTTCCTTAAAGTATTTTCATAACCCCTCCAGCAAGATGAAGTGCTACAAATGTACACAGCTCTGAGTGTCCATTTTGTCAGTTTTAAGTAGCTGAGGACTCATTTTATATTAGCAGTTGAAACTGAAATAACCTTCTAATTTATAATAGGAAGTTTTGTATAAATATGTAACACCATATACATTAGTAGCAAAACTGTGCATCCACTGTTGTAGACTGCAAGCATAATGTATATAAAGAAAGCAGAAAATTAACCAGATAGTATTCATAATCAGCTGTAGTAACTGCCACACTGCTATTAAGCATGGATACCTACCAGATAAATACATTTCATTGATCTTATCCAAGGTTAGAAAAATATTTTGGTCAAAAAGGGACCTTCTCCCTGAAGGTCAAGAAAGTTAGCCTTTGGAGAAATGGTAATGAGATGGAAGTCTCTATTTTCTCTACACATTATATTTTCTTGACACATTTCCCTCCTTTATAAGCCATATCTGAGGTCCTGACACCTCTCCAAATTTTTGTATGGTTGTACCTTATTCTCTGAGAGTAGTCAGCTGACAGATGTGATTACAGTTGACAATAGGATTACACACATTGCACAGAAGTATAGAAGGGACCTATGTGTAATTTGACAAAAATCGTTGTTAACCTATGTTTTTCATTGCATTCATTATCCCATTCTAACTTCAAGTGCTGATTCAGTAAATACACTTTCCCATTAAGGATTGCCTTTTTTTTTTTCTTTTTCCCCTTTTTTCCTTTTCTTTTTCTTTTTTTCTTTTTGGAACAGCACATTCTTGTTTCAGCTGACCTGACACAAGTTGAAAAAGAGACTGCTCTTTCTCATCAACTTTGAAACTTTTTTCGCTCACTTGACAGATGCTCTTGTGATGGTTGAGAAGAAAGTAGCTTTAAAAGTTCTCTTTAAATAATAATAACAATATCTTACATTTGTACATTTACATTAATGCTGGAGGATCCTAAAGTGCTTTATAGACTACTTTATAGGGTTGAATAATTACCCTTACAGCACACTTGCACAAGAAAATTAAGGCGCTTGTCTGTATTTCGGTTAATGGTCTGAGTGGAGGAGAGTAGCTGCTTTTGGATTGCTACAGGTGGAGGAAGATGTAAATTACAGCTTATTTCCTCTTGGATAAAGTAAGAACCAAATTTTGATTGAGAGCTGCAATTTTGTCATTGATTTGCTCCTTGTGCAACACATCTAGGGGCTGCCCCTTATTCATAGGCTTGTTGTTTAGCCAATTGGAATATATCCACATCTGGAGTTAAGTATCACAGCTGCTTAACAGCACATAGAAACAAATATGTTAGGACATAAATCATTACAGTCAAAGGAAGTAACCAGAGATGTAGGTAAGCAGAATGCAATGCAATATAGAGTAATTAATCAAGCCAGAGTTTATCCACACAACTGCTAATACAAATAATTCTTGCTAAAAGGTCAATGAAGGTTAAGACTTGGTTTTAATTATGGATTATCTGGCACAAGCTGGGTCTCTTGAAAAATGTAATTTCAGCTAGGTAGGCTGTGAAAATTTCAAATATTGAGTAAATGAGAAATGAATTCTCATTCTAGCAATATTTCTGCTTATAGCAGTTTTCTCCATTTTTAGATGTACAGACCATACCTGGACCTAGGAATATTGTAAATGAAATACATTTTTAGGATTATTCACTGTAGTAAGGAATATGATCTATTAGTAGTAATATGAAAGAAGTACTGGTCTTACTGTTGAGGCAGTAGTGAAGGAAGTGTTGAGCTTTGCAACTGAAAGTAACTACTTGATTATATTTGAGGATTTTAGGGTACCTTCTTCAAAATATATTACTTTTTGAGTATAGAATACATTTTCTGAGAAGTATATTATATTTAAAAATATTTCATTTTAGTCAGGTGTGGTTGAACTGCAATTGCCCTATGTTGGGATAGTCCAGGGCAAGTACTTCTAGCAAATCTCTACATAAACAAGAAACGGTTTATTGAGCCCCCAACTATATTTGCCATCCAAAATCAGATACAGAACAATTTGATCTGTTGAAAATAATAACTAAGGGTTATACATTGTTGTTATTGCTATGGTCATAGTCTTGCTGAGCACAGCAAATATGGAAAGTTAAAAGGAGTGCTAGTAAAACTTAAATACCTGCTTAGTAACAGAACTTCAACAGACACAGATCTCATGCTACCAAAAATAAGGATGTATAAGGAACAACAATGAGCTTATATATCAGTAGCATAATGGAGCAAAAGATGAAATTTATACTATAGAGACAATGTACAGTTTGTGAATGGAAAACCAAAGACATTTAATACAAGACAAGAATGGAATAAATGCAGAAATTGGCAAAACACCTCACCACAGTTGGTAACGTTATCAAGGAAAAGAGGGAAAATGCAAGAAATGCCACAAGAAGGGACATGTTTGCAAGTCATCAAGAATAGTGAAGCGTTCAATGACTGTCATCAGATGACAATGCATTCATACATCTCGGAACTATATATTGTCTATAGAATAGCCACCGCCTTGATACAAATTCTGAATCTGAAATGACTGAAATCTGTAACTTAAAACTGATCTTGGACATTAGTCACTGCAATTCCAATAAAGTATTCTATACTGATCCTGTAAGTGAAATGACAACAAATATTTTTGATGGGTCTAGTAATACTACATGGAATTTGTGTGGACAGTTCCTGGCAAAACTGGAGAAAGTAGACAGGCCAGTAAGTAATTATATATGTAACAAAAAGAGTAATACAAGATCTACATCTAGCAGAGAAACTGGAATGCACCACTGGAAAAAATGAGTTATAAAGATTTATCCACCTGTCTTCACGGGGCTTCCCCAGTTCCCTTTGCTCTTAAAATCCCACATTAATAAAAGCAGATAGGACTTCTGAGTATACTGGTCACCACATTTATGAGGGCTATCTTTAGGAAAAATTATCATGGGCAGAAAGTTCAACTTAAACATAAGAGCCTGACCTGAAAGAATGTTGCAAAATGAAGTCACAGGAATCCTTATCACCAAAAAACCAAATAAAGAATCTGACCCTTTTTTTTTTAAAACACCCAGGAGTGAAAGAAGCATTCGGCATGTTCTTTCCAGGTTAATATACATTTCAGAAGCAGTATGAAGAAGTCTGCACAGTATCATGTTGTGCTGTGCACCTGTTCTGTGGATGAGTAGAGGACTTCCTTCTTCCATATTATCAGATTTTCAAGTTTGATTAGTATTACCATTCATGCAACCCTTTGCTCTTGTGTTCAACAGCTGCTTCTGGGCTGCAATGCCAATCAGTAACATTCTTTGAAAATGTCAATAACTGGAATATTAGCACTTCAAATCTATATCCCTTATAAATGGGAAGCACTTGACATTCATTTTGTACCACATACCAGGTATAGATGGCAATATTTGCGTAGCTGTATTATAGAGAACAGTTAAGCTATTAAGAACAGATGTATAGTACTTTTAAAAGAAAATATTAACTTTATGAACAAAATGGAGGGAAAGTTCTGGTTTAATGTTTGTCAGAACTAAAGACGCAAGATGGATGGAATCATATATCTTGGTCCTGGTTGGAGATGAAGGCAGTTTTCTAATTGACTTGGAAAGGGCCAAAATTTCAGACTGGCAAGTTAGACAGAGAACAAACTTGCAATGGAAAGTTTCCTACAGAAGCTATCTTTAGCATAGAGATAAGACAACTTTTTTTTCTTTGGTTTGTAAATTTGAGGGGTAACAGACTAAGTGCTTAAAACAATGGAATTTCATCTTGGTTAAATACCTTAGTGCTACTGTAGTTGAGCTAATAATGCAGATAGTTACTATTACTAATAAACTCTCAAGTGTAACTGTTTGATTTATTATTTCAGTCTTGGCCAATGAGAATAAGGTTCAGAATGAAACTGTGATCTCAGAAAACACATTTTCTGGTTTCATATTTAAAAACCAGAAAACCTTGTGTATTTATGCACTTTGACAGTATCTATACTAGTCTGAACTGCTTTGTGTTTTATTGGTATTTAAGCTGATCAAAGCTTGGGTGGGAAATTCTACACAAGCTCCAGGCGCACACCTTGACTTCAATTTAGGCAGCCACATCTAAACACTGCCTTAAAACAGAACTGAAATTGTATCAGTTCACCCTTTCTTGGTTCCTAATCCTCCAACTGGCTTTTAGGGCATCTTTACACATGCTCTGGGGATGGGCTGGGTGCTTTAATTAGCGTATCTCATGGGAGCCACTCTAATTAGAGTGCTCACAGAGTTTTTTCATGTATTTAGCATCCTATGCTTCAAAATGTTGGCATGGGTGCTTTTAACTAAAGCTCATTTAATGACCTTTAGTTAAAGCACCCCACCTCTTTTTGAAGCACACAGATGCTGAATATGTGAGATGCTAAGGCTGTTGAAGTGTGCAAATTGGCACACTCCATCAGACTTGAATAATCAAATCTTCTCTGATGTGCTGTAATTACAGCATGTTGGAGCAGGCATCCTGCATGTCTACAGGCCCCCATAGGGTGCAGACAGAAAAGACAATTTTTGCCTAATCTGGCCAGAAAAAAGGAGTCTATAGCTGTGACTAAACTGAAGTGCACAGAAGCATATACCTTCAAAAATGGCCAATCAGGCAAAAATCTGAACCCTCACTATCTGAGGGTTCAGATGAAGTCATTTCAAAACATCTTCTGTAAGTTGCCTGTGCTGCCTCCCAGCCTTAAGCTGTTTTCAGAATGGGAGGGGAGAAAGGGATCAGGGGGAGTTCAATCTGGGTTTTTTTTCAGTCCCCAAGGTGGGGAAATCTCCGATTTACCCACCCCACCTTCCAGCACCAGCTGGGGAACCCCTAAAATGAGCTCCCTTTACCTACTCCCATTCTGAACCAGCATCGGCTCCTAGGGAGGAGGGGCCATTGCTACGGGAAACCAGCTCCAGGCTCGCAGCCAGCAGCTAGATTTCCCCGCCCCCTGGAATGAACAGTTCTAATCTGGGGGATGATTGTGACTCAGAACACTTCCTGCAAAATTTTCTTAGTTACAGTGGGGACCTTCACTTCTGTCTGTGTCCTTGCAAAATTCCACTTGACTTCTGAACAAGAAACTGAATGAAGCTGTGTCACTGTAGACCATACAGTTCCCATTTGTCTCCTGCCTTACTCGTATTCATGAGCTACTATCACAACTAGTAAGACTGCTTACTAAGATGCACTGTAAGAATGACCTCATTGGGCCCTTACAAGATGGAATCAAAATTTTCAAAGCGAGTCAGTAACATGGTCAGGAATAGAATTTGACAAGCTTATCTTCAAATCCCATTGGAACACTGGGACTACCTTCTCCTGTAAAATACTTGGAATGGGAGTGTTAAGGTGGAAGAAGCTTGATTTAAGAAAAGGAACATGCTTTAAAAATGATTTCTGGGAGAAGACAGATATTGTTACAGCATCATGGGCCCTGCTCCAGTAATATGGAATGACAGTATCAATTACCCTGCTCTGTAGTCAATTAGCACATTGGCTTCACTGAACCAACAATGCTGTTCAATGCTTATGTTTAAGAGGCAGCCTTCCCAGAGAAAAAACTGAATGTTTGAGATTGTTACTATCCATTGTGGTAGGTTTACCAGGTAGATATGGCAACCATAAGCTTGGTTGAGTACTGTCAGGCTCAATGAACTGTCATTGATCTAGCTGAAGGTACAACTCAAACAAAATGTACTGACATCATGCACTGTCATTGATCTTGGTGAAGGTGCAACTCTTAAATGAAAATTAGTTCAGTAAAAAAACACCACATAGATTATGCACATATTGTCATTGTGGTCATTGTCAGCAGTCCCTTGATAGTCTTCCAGGAAAAGGGGAAGTCATCTATGAGGCCAAAGATGACTGAAGAGGCTGATCTGAGGTCTTCATGTTCAACTGCAGGCCTGACAAATAGCTCTGGGTGGAAGAAGTGGGCTCTGGTGATGTCAGGCCACATTTTTTTTCCCCCTTTTTTGTATGCACATGTTCTCTAGAAATATTTTAATCACTCCAAGTTGTTATACATTTGTTTGCTGATACACTCCATTTTTGTTGAGAGTACTATTGATATCAAAGGGCACAGGAAGCAACAAGTGTAAGCAGAGACTTGGAGATTCTAAAGAAAAGGAAAGTGCTAACGTAGTGGGACTCAGCAAGTCATGAGAACAGAAGACTACTAATTATGTATAAAAATGCTAGATGGAATATAGTGGACTCTTGGGGGTAGAACTTCATTTCAGCAAGATGAAATTGGGAAGCTTAATTCCTGTTATTGTTAGTAGAAGTATGTGCCAATTTTCTCAAAACATGCATATGAATTGTCAGTAGTCACTTCTGAACACAACAACTTCAACTGCACAATGCTATGAAAGGGAGAAAGAAAACCCTATCAGACATATAATTAAATGGTTTCACAAAATATAAAGACATTGATTGTCCCTCTAATAGAAAGTAAGCGTGATATACAAATTAATGGAGATCTTGTATTTTTAAAAGTTAGGTTTAGGAATAGTGACTTGAGCCATCAAGCAAAAACATTTGTCCGAGTGATCCTAAATTACTGAATTGGCATAGACCCATGAAATAAAACTCAGGTGTTTATGCAGATATGTTTAATGGAAAGAGATAATTGATAGATAAATATTAGCCTAAAGAGGTAGATTGGATTATAATGGCAAATCCCCTGGTAACCTGGGAATTAATCCATTCTTTTTGGCTTGTGTAGTATAAACTTATACAATTCTGGCTGTAGGTTTGCAGATAAATTTCATCTAAGTACAGTGGGAGTGTACTGATATTGAATCGCCCACAGTTCCTCCTCCGCATCCAAATTCAGAAAATGTGGAACCTTAAATAGCTAGAAGGTAAGCTATTTCAGTGCCTTTTTCATGCACTACTAGCATTCCTGTGGCACTCAGTGTGATTATTACTAGCAGGGGGTTACCTAAGTCAGCGAGGTGGCTGGGTGATTTCTCAGGGAGATTGCATGGCTGGCCACCATACTCATGGGCTGATCATGGCAGAGGCCTTCCACACCTGTGATTGGCTGAGGGCCTCTGGTGGTCCTGCCCATTGTCACTGATCTGTTGTGAGGGCTGTCCATCATACAGCCCCACCCCTTCCTGCTGATTGGTGGAGTAGACTAATTAGCTCTGCAGCCAAACATCATGGTCTACACATGCAATGGTGTTAGGGCACAGTATATTAATTTAACTCCACTGTAAAATAATACTGTCAGAGACGTTACTATCTTATGACAGAGTATTAATGTTCAATCAAACACACATGTAGACTGTGACAGGGGCTAGCTGGACCCCAAGGGTGGCACTGTAGCACAATCGTGCCCCACCCAGCCCTCTGTCACCTGACTTCAAAACCCAGAGCCTGGGGCTGGCCCCCCAGTCTCCCTGTCAGCCCAGAGCTGCTCCCCCAAGCTCAGCATACTGTGGTCCCACATGCACATGTAGATGCTGCGCCCAGGAGCATCTGGCTCTGGAGCAAATTATGCCAGAGTTAATTTTATTGTATTACTTGCTTGTGTAGATGCACCCAGTGAGTATGATCAAAGGGCTTAGAATATATCCATTTACTTGGCAATATTATTCACATGAAATCTCATAGAATATGGAGCAGTGTCTTTGTGAAAAAGGAATGCATTATAGATGTCAGTAACTGATCTATCCTTGGACATCAAGTGAAGCATCCAGTTTGTGAACCTGATCTTTGTGAGCTAGACATACAGTGTCTAGTACTATGCAGCTAGCTGTCTTTGTTTCTGAAAGGCAGATTTCAATCAGACAGCAGTGAACCAAGCAAAAGACAGGGTTGTGTTTTCATTGGCTGAAGAGAAGACAAAGTCTACAAGTGTGGTATTTTCCCTGAAGGCATAGACCAGAGTTTCTCAACCTGTGGTATGCATACCCCTAGGGGTACATGAGACACAGGCAGCAGGTACACAGGTGCCACCTTTTAAGTTTTGTCTGGTGGGTTGGAGGTGTCTTAACTGTTTGGGTTAGAAGTTCCAGCCACCACCCCTCCTGCCACATAAGGTGTGCTGGAGGACAGGGAGGAGGGCCCTGTGCAGGCTGCTTTGCCCCAGGTCATGGTCCACAAGGAAAGTGGGAATCAACTCATGGCAGTGAAACAAGAAGTGCCACAGTGGGACTTTTGGTTTCACTTTTGCCATGTTGATCGGCAGGTGGTACGTAAGGTACCAAAGGTTGAGAATCACTGGCATAGACCACTCGAGGCTTACTACACTTAAACAGGTCTTTAGGTTTCTTTGAATTTAATGATCATTTAGCTCAATGGGGGCCAGACTCTTTGTCAGGCATGCCACAAATTAGCCCCTCACCTCGCAAGTGCCGCTTAGATCCTCTCTCCCCACTTGAATTGCTTGTCAGCTTTGTGCTTCCACCATGATCAGCTGCTCCCTTTCCTGCTTTCTTCCCATGCTCCTGGATTCTTTTGCTCCTTTGCTTTGTGTCCCCTCCCTGATCTGCCATGTACCACACACAGAGGCTTCCATTAGGGCTGTGCAAACCTTTGGTCTCTGATGCGATTCAGCAGAGATTTGGCCCAATTCGGTAGCCAAATCTCCAAATCCAAATTGAATCAGAGGACCCTTTAATCTCTCTGAATTGAATTGGAACCCTCCAAATTCATTCAGACCCATTTGGAAAGATTCAGAGATTTGGACATAGACACAGCTTTAAATGTTATTTCAACATACCTGTAGGTAGCAAGAGGTTAAAAAATACTGTGATGGTGGGGTGCATGAAGTGTCCCATAGAAACATGGGGGGCTCCCCAGCTGTATTCATAGATCTAGGAACTATATATTGTTTATAGAATAGCCACCACCTTGATGCAAATTCTGAATTTTAAATGACTGCAATCAGTAACTTAAAACTGGTCTTGGACATTAGTCACTACAATTCCAATAAACTATTATACACTGATCCCATAAGTTAAATGATAACAAATATTTCTTTTTTTTTTTTTATGGGGTTAGTAATACTATATAGTATTTGTGTGGCCAGTAGAGCTTAGGTACCTGATTTTATTCTGCAGAGATTTGGTCTAATTTGGTGTCCAGATCTCTGAATCTGAATCAAATCTGAGGACCCTCTAATCTCTCCAAATCAAATTGGAACTCTCTGAATCAATTCAGAGAGATTTGGAAATATTTGGCAATTCAGACATAGACAGTTTTAATTTTTTTTTTTTTTCCTACATACCTCTAGGTAACATGTGGCTCATGAATGCTGTGATGATGGAGTGTCCCACAGAAGCATGGGGGTTTCCCCTGTGTGCTCAGCAGCAGACCCATAAATGGACCAGAAGTACTTCTGGTTCACTTCAGAGGGGCATGTAGGCCCCTCCCCCTGCCCCTCCAGTTCAGTGACTGGTGTCTCCTTGGTCGGGGGGGCATCCAGGGTCCCCCTGCAGCTGATTACAGATCTGGGAAAGCAAGGGGTGAGGCCTGGTGAACTCCCTGGCAGACCTGGAAGTGAACCAGAAGTACTTTCAGTCCACTTCTGGGTTCACTGTTGAGCATGTGGAGGGTTCCCCAACACTCCTGTGGAATGCTCCATGTGCCCCAGCATCGCAGCATTCACAAGCCACGCTGGTACTTTGAGGTATGTAGAAAAAACATTTAAAGCTGTCTCTGTGTCTAAATAGCTAATTCTCCAAATCCACATTGAATCTTCAGATTTGGATTTGGCTGAATCAAATCAGGGACAGTGATCCAAATCAATGAGTTAAATCAGGCAATGACCTGGTGAGGGGACTGCAGGTTCTTGACCACCTGGGCAATAGTGATCATCGCCTACTGGAAGTCACTATCTAGTGCAGGGTCCCTGGTATGGCTTTACAAGCATTTGTGTTGCTCTGGCCAGGTGCCAGAGGACTGGAAAAATGCCAATGTGGTCCCCATTTTCAAAAAAGGGAGGAAGGAGGACCCAGGTAACTATAGGCCCATTAGTCTTACCTCAGTCCTCGCAAAGCTCTTTGAGAATTATCCAGGAGCATATCTGCGAGGGACTAGCAGGAGTGATTATACTCAGGGGCAACCAGCATGGATTCATTAGGGGCAGATCCTGTCAGATCAACCTGGTAGCCTTTTACGATCAGGTCACAAAATTCTTGGATGAAGGTGTTGCAGTAGACATAGTTTTTCTGGATTTTAGGAAGGCCTTTGACACTGTCTCTCACCCCATTCTCATTAAAGAACTAGATGCCTGTGGCAGTGATGCCTACACAGTCAGATGGGTTGCAATTTGGCTAGAGGGCCAGACCCAGAGAGTGGTGGTAGATAGGTCATTTTCAACCTGGAGGGATGTGGGCAGTGGAGTCCCCCGGGGCTCAGTCCTCGGGCCTGTACTGTTCAACATTTTTTATCAGCAACTTGGACAGGCTACAACTAGATCTGGACAGGTTACAGGGGTGGGCAGATGAAAATAGGATGGGATTCAATACTGACAAGTGCAGGGTACTGCACCTAGAGAAAGAGAACCAGCAGCATATCTATAGGCTGGGGAACTCCCTTCTCATCAGCACAGAAGCAGAAAGGGATCTTGGAGCCATTATTGATTCCAAGATGAACATGGGCTGCCAGTGTGAGGACATGGTCAGTGAAGCTAACTGTCATGCACCCACAGATGCATCATGAGCAGGTCCAAGGTGGTGATCCTCCCCTTCTGTGTGACATTGGTCAGGTCGCAGTTGGAGTACTGCATCCAGTTCTGGGCACTGAAATTCTATAAACTTACCAGGAGGGACCAGCAGGGAATGGGAGAGGCCCTGTTCCCCCAAGCACTACCTGGAGTAACTAGGAATAACAGACACAAGTTGATTGAGAGTAGGTTCAGGCTAGACATCAGGAGGCACTACTTCCAGTTGTGGTGGCTAGGATCCAAAGGAAATGGTGCTCACTCCTACCTTGGAGGTCTTCAAAAGGAGGCTAGATAATCACCTAGCTGGGGTCATATGATCCCAGCATTCATTCCTGCCCATGGCAGGGGTCCGGACTTGATGATCTGCTTGGGTCCCTTCCAACCCTAACAACTATGAAACTATGAATCTGAATCCAAATCAAATAGAGCCTGCTTCACATGCCCCTAGCTGCGATGCTACTACCCCCAACCTAGCTAAACTAAAGAATTTGAGCAATACCCAGTTACCCTTATCTTTTCTGGAAAGCCAGTTCTGTGATCCAAAACCTAAGTTGAAGGGAAACTTTAGCATAAAGTTAAACATTTCATAAGAATAGGGTAGAAAAGCATGCTGCTATGAGGAAGTAAAAGATGGGCATCCAGACATGCACATGTATCTTCAAAGAGGGAGTCTGATTTTTATCAGTAGAAAATTACCCAGCTCATCTCAGAGTGGAGTAGCAATTTCCTTCTGACTGGTGAATAAATATCCTATAAAATGACTAATGGTCTATTTAATTGTCCTATATGAAAGAGTGTGGATGTGACTAATGCAGAAAATAAGCCAACTTTAGAAACTACATATAGTACTTACTATTTTTAAAGTAATGAAGCATGATGATGGGTGCTGTGCTTGATCCTAACTAATCTCTGTCGCTCATGTCAAGCTTTCCTCCTCAAGGAATGAAATGATCTGCAAGAATGTTCTGAGCATGAATGAGCCTTGACTCTTTCAGTTCAGATCACTGAATTCACCCTTAATCATTAAGTTATTTGTTCCACTTGTACACATTACTATTTCCCTATGTGACAGCACTAGGGAAACCTAGCTATGGATGATACAGTTCATTCTAACATTAGAAAGCCTAAGGTAAATAACAAATCCCTATTTTTGTTGCAATGGTGCATATGATTGAACAGTCAAACAGGTTTAGCTTCTTTTTTGTTTGTCTATAGGTTAAAGCCAGCTTTTACTGATGGGAAAGCAGTGTGGCTTAGCTCTCAGTTGAAAACTAACCTCCTGAGTTCAGTCGAAACTGGGCAGGGGGCTGGACTCGATCTCCCGAGGTCCCTTCCAGCCCTGATGTCTATGAAACAGAAAGTACCCTGCCAGTAATAAATGTCTGAATGTAGACTTAAGCTATAATACTATCGAGACTGAAAGTTCCTTGATGGATACTTGGCATCCTATTGGTATGTAAATGCAAAAAGCTAATCTGGGAGTAAATTTCAGTTATCTTATTGTCAGCATTAGTACTAATTGGCATGTTTGGTAGTATTCCTTGAAAAGAACACAGGACTAAGTGCTTTTAGGTGTGAATTCAGCAAAGCATTTAAGAAATTACTTTTGTGCCTTTCAAATTGAGCTCTAAGTATTTTTTTCTCTATACCTGTCAAATCTAAATCATTTTTCTCCACACCTTCCAACTCAAGTTTTAAAGAATCTAGATGTGGTGGCAAGCAGAAGTAATTCAGAGCTAAAGTCCATGTTGCATCAGTGCTATAGACAAACTTTGGATTCTTCAGGCATTGTGAGTAGTAAATTCACATGAAAATTAAGAAATAAGGAATACGTTAGTGTCTAATGAATAAGCCTAGTAAAGTTTACTTATTAGATCTGGTTAAAGCAATCCAGACAAAAAAACTGAAAACTTTTTTTTTAAAGAAACTGGAAAACAATAAAATGCTTGTTTTTTACTACAATTTCATGTTTTGAGAACATGGTAGAAACTGAAAAAAAAAATCAAAAGGTGGATTTTTAACAATTATTTTTCCCATACTGTTACAAACCATTTCAATACTTAAAAAAACACACTGTTTTGCTGCAAACATTTTGATCGAATCTAATCTGCTTAATTAAAAAAACATGGTATTTATAAATTAATGTGATCTCTTCCACAAACATATAACTAGTGTCTTGTTTGCAGTCTTTCTAATCAACTAATGGAAATCTTAATGCAGCTACTAATGGAAGCAGTTAAGCACCAAGGCCAGAATTGAATAGATTTGGACCCTACACTTCTCACTCTCCTCCCCAGTACCTGGAAGTTGTATATAACATTAATGTAGCCCATACTATATCTGGTGTGTACAGTAACAATAGTTACCAGTGTCATCAATCTGTCAGTTTTCACAGGTGTAATACTGTAGGGAAAATCTTTTTTTCTTAAATTGCAAAAAAAAATAAGCTTCATTTTAAACAAAGTTCAAACATTCACAGCACTCTCTATATGCATAGCCCCATCAATGTCAGTGTTAACTACTTGGCATCAATCACCCCTCACACAAAGTGCCATCTGCTGCAGTAGCTTTGGAACATTTTGCTTAGCTTTTGCCATATCTGGCTGAAGGGAAGTCTGAATTATGGAGGGGAACAGATCATGACTTTTGTGGAAGAGTTTCAGTAATCAAATTCTGTTTACGTAATGATATATAATTTCTTGCTTTCTGGTTTGGATTCTTTTGCTCCCAACTTTGGTTTCAGTAACTTGATTTTGTTTCCATTTCCCTGTCTGTCTCCCTTGATAAATTGAAGCCCACTTTTAAATATGCAGTGTACACTCTGTCTCTCTCTCTCTTTCTCCTTAGATTTACAGGTAAAACTTTTAAACATTTATGTGGCACTTTCCCAGTTCTGACAGCTTTGTGTAAATGCTTACAGAATATTGGTGATCGGTCACAGCAGAGACCGAGTGCGATCACCACTTTTTTTTCTTGACACTACTAGCAAAATATGTGCCTCTGTATTGGAGATTATAACTCTAAGCCTAACAGAATGGTTGTAGATCTCTTTTTAAACCAGGTAAAGTATTTTAGCTCTCTGAGAACATATACCCATATGGGGAAAAAATTCCCAACAAGCAAGGAAAGGGAGAAAAAAGGGGGTGTTAAAGAGCTTAGAGTGACTTTATTCCATTGAAATAGGACACATTTCTAGATGAATGGTCACAGACAAGACTCTGCTGTGGGGGTAGCTAATATCTATCCTATTTCCTCTTGCCTGGCATATTTCCTCAAGGCTTCCAAATGCATTACAGTTACTCAGAAAGCTGGACAAACATATTCATCACCATTGATCAAAGCCGACTTTGAGGGTGTCCTTCAGGTGCTTCAGACAGTGATTTGAAACAAGTGCCACTTCCTGGCTGTCTTATGTTTTTTAAGGCTGCTAGTGAACATCAATAATATGAATTTCATTTTAATTCTTCTGTAAGGGATCTTATTTATAGAGCAATTTCCAGTGCAGTGTCTTGTCTCTATGAAATGATTGCCAACTCAGGCAGCCGTTAAAGTTTACTGCTTAGGCCTTCCTTCAAGGTACAATATGGATATTACTTTCCAAAAGTAATTTAGAATACAAAGCACTAGGAACATGTTAACTCTTTGTAAGCTGCCCATCCAAAGAAACAATATTGCTCTGTTTTATGAATTTGTCTAGCTTAATTCAACAGTTCATTAATTTTTCTATTTCTCTTTTATCTTCCTTTTTCTTTCAAAAACATTTAGTAGTTAATTAACTCTTTGATAATGGGGACATGGCCAATGACATTTTTAAAAAATGTATATTTGGGTATAAGTGCTAAGTCAGTATATTGTGATTTACAGGTTCAAGTTGTTTATTCTTCACCAGTATTTGGACGATGGCTAAGTACTCATTAACTTGTTTGGAATTCCAAATAAAATAGTGTCAAAAATCATAAAAGTAGATCAGTCTTAGTAGGAGAGGAAGCAGTCCATATAGTCTGGGATAAATGTCTGGTGGTGATCAACAAAACATATTTCAGAAAAAGATGTAAAATTTCCCTTCTTCCCATATAAAATTGTGAAATAACCTGTATAGACAGAGGTATAGTACCTTTACAACATCTCTCCATTAGCAGAAGGCTTATGCTCCAAAATATGACTTGTATCTATATTATATCAGAATATATAATTCTGATACATTTTATATTCCAGTAAGCTCATCTGTAGATATTATCTTCGTCCTCTTAACTGAGATCTGGTCTCTAATGTTGTGTGGCAATAAATTCCACAAGATAATCACATATTTTGTTTTTATTAAAGACTTTACTCAGTTATAAGTAAGGTGAGAGGTCTTTAAGAACCTATTATTATTCTATACAGTAGTATAACCAAGGGTGGGTGACATGCACCAGCCCCAGCCATTCATTTTGAGGGATGCAAGAATGGCAGTCACCACAGCTATTACTGACCCAGCAGCCACCATTGTCTTGGCCTCTATTACTACCCAGGGTGCAAAATCTTCTTCCGACACCTTCTAAAGAGGCCATGCCTTCAATCTTTACGTGGACATAACAATTTAATTGTTTTGCCACCTCCTCCTTCCTCCCTCCTAACATTTTGTTTGACTTCTCAAACATTACTGTTAATTGAGCAAGTGGTTTATTGTATTGTCCACAAGGCCATCTGGTTTTTTGTTTTTGTTTTGTTTTTAATTTTGAATAAAATCAGTTGTTTTAAAACCCCCATATATGCATATGCAGTTCAGACCCTTTCAGAATACCATACATTTGCTTTACAAAAAAATACTCTTGGTTTCATGCCCTTTTGTCCTCAGTGTCGGGGAACAGGGTCCCAAGGTCACGGTGGGCCGGGGTGGCAATCGGAACGCGAACAGGTAGGATTAGCGGCGGCGGAGTCTGAGCGGCATGGGAAGCGTATTGGTTTCTTAAACAAGGTGGAATTTATTTAACTTATGCTTGGTGGAGCGTAGGTACAATGCTTCTTCAGTTACAGTTACAGAACCAGCAAACAATCGACAACAGAGGGGTCTGTTGACCCACGAGGTTCACAACGAGCGGCCGCCCATTGTTAGTCCCAGGGCTGGTCAACAGCTCATAAATGGGAGTAAACAACCAGACAAAACTGTAACACATAGGTCGATAACCGGGGTCATGATGCCAGTCCAACAGGACAACGGGTAGTCGAAGATGGAAGCCGAGGTCGAATGCCGTGAAAACAGGAACTGAGATGATGGAAGTAAGTAGAGTCACGCAGGAATCGTGGTTGAGACAGAAAGCCAAATCAACCCAAAAGCCAGAGGATTAATATAGCATGAATGAGGCACCGAGAACGGAAACGCAGCGAGAGCCCAAGCCGGAGGAGACCGATAGGCCAGAAGGCCTGGCTGAAAGACAGTCCCTGGAATGCCAGCCTCTGTCTCCAGCTAGCGCAATCTCCCCCCAGTTGTGAGACAGTCTCTGCTGAGAGCAGTCTCTGTACTCACACTGGGTCCAATCTCTCCCTGTCTCTCTTGTCTCCCCCCGAGGGAGGGTCTCACTGAACTTTTATCTGAATTTAGTGGCCAATCAGAACGCTCTCCGCAGAGACTTTCTAGTCAGATTACCTCATGTCAGGTTCTGACTGAGCATGCTCTCAGTCAGAAGCTGACACAGTCTGAGCATGCCTCTGTGGGGAAAGTAGGTCAACAATGATTGACAGCTCCGCAGGTCACCCAGGGGGCAAGGGCTGCGTGAGCCTTGGAACTTTCCACTCAGAGTTAAATGCACATGTCAGTCTCAATCTTCTGTGTTGGCAGCATCTAATCAAAATTTTGCTCTGACGCTCAGGATCTTCCATGGTGAAATATGACAGAGAACAGGTTGTGCCTGCCACTTAAAAGGACTGAGAAGGCAGTAAACAGCCTGCAGGTAAGAGCAGGCCCAATCAGGCAGTTACATGTAAGGCAGGAGGCTGCCTGATTGGTGGAGAGGCTGGGATCCTGGTTATAAGGCTAGGCCCTAGAGCAGAGAAGGCGATTGCTGCAGGGGGCTGAAGGAGCAACATTGCCCAGGCAGCTGCTCTCAAAACACCTTGGAGGTACAGGGCAAGAACTGTGGGGATAAAGGAGGTTCCTGGTCCTGGGGCATGACCTAAAACTATACCCTGATGGGATGGATGGTGTGGTGGGGCTGCTTGTGACAGGGCAGCTTCCAGGAAATGCCACACCTGGGGCCTCCCCACTGAAGGGTGAGTATGGGGTGCCAGAAAGCCTCAGCCCCTGCTGCCTTGCAGGTGAGCCCAGGGAAAGGCTAGGGGAACACACACCAACAGAAAAGCACAGGACCAAGGCCCACTGTGTGGAGCCTGAGGCAGGGTCCAGGCCATGGGAGGGAGTCAGACACAGGGTCCTGAGGCTCACGAAGGTGCTGAGGGTCCAGAAGGGTAGGATTGAGAACCCCTGAAGGAGCTGGCTACTCAGGCTCCAGGAGCACAGAATTGAGAACCCCAGTGTGGGGGTATGGAATTCAGGGCCCCATGTGGGGACATGGGATTGTAGGCTGGGTAGGGCCAAGTGATATGGCTCAGCAAGGGATCCAGGGGAGTTTGTGGATTTGGATGCCAGCTGCAAGGAATGGGACACAGTGTAAGGGCAGGTTCACAGCTTCGTATATGTCCTTGGCATCAGGGCAATTAAATGGGCAGCCTCCTGCCTGAGAACAACCTAAAGATGCATCACAGGAATGGCAAGTGGCTGGATTGCCTTAGGCAAGTAAGCAGACCAATGTCTAGGTTGGGATGGCCCAGGATGGCCCACTTGTTACATGAAGATGATGCTAAAAGAGAAAAAAATCATTTTACTCCTATGTAATATCTTTGTCTGAGTTAGTTACTCCATATAGCACCTGGTGATAAGATGCACTTGCCTTTCAGGCTTCCTGCTTTTCACATAATCAAAACAAGTTTGTGCTACTGATACTGCTCAAAGAAATCTTATGGGCTTGATGGAGATATGAATGTGGGAGGTTCTGTTTTAGGCATGAGGTCAGAGTAGATTGCGATGATGGTTCAGTTCAGTCTTAAAAAATATTAAACTTAAATTCTTTCTTTTATATGGTTATTCTTCAAACAGCCCCAGTCTGTTTTGTATGTACACACGTCTATTGACTTGAACTAGATGCAATTGGATTCAGATTTGGCTTGAGGTACCTTGTCATTAATCAAGGTTTACTTTGTTGCCTTTCAGCATATTGAGTGAAGGATTATTTAGGTATATGCACCTCTTCTGCTACTTAAGTAACCAAAACCTATACAGAGCAAGAGGATTTTAATTTCCTATGCTTTTTTGTTTCAAAGTTGTTTTTCTGGTTTTTAAACCAACTTTATCTTTAGGTGCTTAAAATAATAAGTAAAATATTGTATGCCCTGTCCTGAAGCTTATAAGGTATTTGAATTTAAATACAGTCTGCAAGTAGATAGCAAATATAATGCATTAGCACTTTGTTAGGCTGTTGCACTTTTGATCTACCTTAATATTATGCACTTGTTAGTCTCTTTGATAGTTCACAATAAGATACAAAGTTATCTGAGTGGGCAAGTAAATAGATGTGTAGGCTTTATTACTAATGTTTCCCTGATTACAAGGGGAAAATAACCTAAACTGGTCTGGTAGTAAATGGAATATTGAAAGATAGGAATACATTCAAAATACATTGCAGCAGGGAAAGACAAGCATTCTTTCAAGAGGATAGGGTTAGGGGGGAGGAAAACAACAACTGTGGAAACAGTGGATGCCAGTAAGCTAAATCAAAGCTTAAATGGTGTGTGTTCAAAGATGATAAGCCAGAACACTTGGAGAATGAGACAGTTGTTCAACTGCCAGTAGGACAGTTTGACTTGCCACAGGATTCTGAAATGTTGAAGTACTATCCTGCTATAGAGGTAACTTCAAGGTCTAGGGGCCTGCCTATGCAAGTCTAAAGTACATTATAAAAGGGTATAATAATTTTATCTTCATTTTCCTAATTTTTGAATATTTTGTGTAGTCTTTGATTTATGTTTTGGAATTTTTAATCAGTTCCTACATGGAGGAGTAATGAAACTTTGACTTTTAAGTGGTAATAAAGGAGGCTATTTATACCTAGCCTCATCCTGAAATCTGTCAGAATGCTGAGGAATGGAAAACTTCCTAACTTTGGTGCATGCTGTCAGGTCATCGTCTGATCAGAGGAAGTGAAACTCCCGATATCATGGAGATAAGAGTCTATCATATTTATAGTGGGTTGTTTAGTTTTTAAAAGTTACCAGAAGTCAGGGAGCAAAAATTGTGTGCACAACTTTGAATGTGGGCAAATATCCAAATCTTTGAGTAGGAATAAAACTACATGTGTTTATCACGCAGTTTAAATATGAGGAAAACTTGCAGGGTTTTCCCCCCAGGGTAATAGTCTAGATGGGAATATCTTCTTTACTGATAGCAAAGGTTGTACTGAAGCTATCCATATTTTCCTGTTCTTGCTGTAATTGAGGGGAGATGAGGCTATTAGATTTTGAAACCTCAGACTTAAGTAGCATTTAGAATTGAGGGTTTTGGTCTAGCCCATTACAGAGATACCCACAAAAGTGAGATCTGGATGCATTTTTACTTTGTAAGATGCCCTGGGGCATTTCAATTAGGCTCCATCTTAGATGAGGCTCTATTGAAGCTGATCATTGCCAAAATATCAGAGCAGCTCAGAATCTTTAATGTGTTTTGTTCTCTCACATCCTCTATGGTGAATGAACTATTATCATCCCTAAAGGTCATGCAGGAAGTCTGTAAGAAAGCAGAAAATTTAATCCGAGTCTTCCAAATCCTTGCCTAAACACAGGGTCATCATTCCACATTCATATTGTGGGATTAATTTTAGTTTATATCTAGTTCAAGTCTCCCTGTTCCTTCCTCTATTGGTATAGAGCAGGGGTGTCAAAATTGTCTTGGATATGGTCCTCTTCCCTGGCCAGATACAAATATGGCAGTGGAGTGGGTAGTGGTAGTGTCTGCAGGGCTAATGCAGCCACTGCTTGCTCCTCTCCCTCCCCCTCACCCCCCAATGCTGCTGACACACATCATCAGTATGTGTCTGGACCCCAGATTTTGGTGGCAGGCTGTGGCCCAGCTTTCCAGTCCCTAAATTCCTGGTCTTTTTTACCAGTTCCACGGGCCACATGAGACAGCTCTGTGGGCTGGATATGATCTTTGGGCCCTAATTTAGACAACCCTGATGTAAAAGAATAATAGTATATTGGCAAATGGATTCATAAAAGCATAAGTAGAACAGTTTTACAAAATGGTGAGGGTTTTGGGGGAAACCTTTTAAGTTTTCCAGTTCAGTTTTTGAAATTTTAACTATATACATGACACATAAGCTATATATAAACCCATATATATTATGTACATGTTGACAGCAAATTCAATATGCTTAACAGCACACAGGCTGTCTACAGATGTGGGGAAAAAACAAAACAAAACAATTTACTTTCAGCTTGGTGTACCCCTGCACCAATGGCATCACATGCCCAGAAGAGGAATTGCATCAGTTTGACCCAGCTCACCAAGAATGTATAGCTCACATGCTTCAGCGGGGCTTTTTCACACTTATCTAATAGCTGACTCAATCAGATGTTAGATAAAAGCACCAAAAACTCCTTCTTAAGCATATGAGTTACACAGATGCTGGAGGGCCAGGACAAATTTATGAGATCCGTGTTCCAGTAAAGCATTGGGTGTTTTTGTTTGTTTGTTTGTGGGTTGTTTGTTTGGTTGGTTTTTGGGGGGGGGGGAGGGGAAGGGGGTTCCAAGTCTGTCAGCATCCATTATGCCAAAGTAAGGTCTCAATGACCTTATTTACCCAAATCCACAATGACTTCGACTTTAAGATGACCCCCCCAGTAATTAGATTCTAAATATGAAAAATGATATATGCTTGTTACAACTTTTCATGCCTAGAATCTAATTATTGGGTTGTTTAAAATTCAATCTCCACTCTGCTGTGGCAAGGGCAGACACCTTACCCCTTACCCCTGTGCCTGTCCCCTTCTACCTGTCCCACCTGCTTTCCACACTGACTGCCTCTTGAGCCAATTCCTCCCTCACCTACTGCCCCTCCTATTGCTTATGGTGCATGACAACCATATGTAAATGGCTTCTTGCACCTTCCTTCCCCCACCTGCCTGTGGCTTCTGTCCTCAGTGTCTGCAAAATGTGGTTTATGTAGCTTCCACTGTGCATATAACGAAGTGATTTACTTTTATTTACATATGTTCTGTCTGTTTGTAAACACTACTTAAAAGTGTTTAAATCACACTTTTAAATTACTTTACATAATTTACAGTCAGAACAGGCTAAAAGGGGCACCAGTTATTGCTAGTACCTCAGGTTCCTTAGGGTAATGCTGACATGTCATAATGCAGATTTCTGCAGGACCTGCAAGTGCTGGTGCAGCACACTGTAGCAATTTTCATTAGTTTATATTTCTACTCAAAGGACCGTATTTTGCAATTCTTACACTGAGGAATATCTAACATCACATTAAAATCAATGGGACTATTTACAGAACAGGGTATAGATTAATATGGGTGACAACATGGGCAGAGGTTTGCATGTCCCAGTATAATTTACATTGAGAACGACACCAGTATAATTATACTAGGATTAAGAACAGACAGACATGCAGCTGTTCTGGAGTAGCAGGTATTGTAACAATGTCAGATCTCAAGTAAGTAATTTCTATTTTTCCTTTAGCAAATGGCTAGCTCAGTATAGCCAAGACCTCAACTACTGTTACTTGTGCTAGGGGAGTTTCACTGCTGAATCTTTAAGGTGCAAATCTCCATTAAATTTAGTAAAGTTAGCTTGGCTCAGGGGTCTGCATAATGTGTCCCATCTTCTTTCTTTTCCCTGATTTTGCCAGTGGGAATGCTTTGCCTGACTACGCCTTAACAACTGGTAGCTTATGTTGCAGATTGGGGGCTTGCCTGCACCCCCTGAGGGCTGCAGGGCTGTGCCAGATTCCTTCTGGGAGCACTGGCTCCTGATCTGCCCGCCAGATGACAGGAGGTTGCTTCTGGGAGGAGTCTGGCACAGCACCTCAGACCTCCCAGGGGTGCAGGAAAACCCCTGATCTGCTTGCTGGATGACAGGAGGCTGCTGCTGCCAGCTGCGACTGGAGCCTGGCTTTGAAACTCAAAATGTTTCAAAACTTTTGAAACATTTCAAGTGCCCTTGTTTTGTTTTGTTTCAAAGCTGTTTTGAAAGCTTTTGTTTTGTTTCAAGCTCAAAACAGTGAAATTGAAATGCATCGAAACAGCTTTGAGACAAAACATAGGGTGAAATTTCACACAGCCCTACTGGGAAGGAAATGAATTGAAGAAAAAACGTTTTTTAAGCTTCTCTTTGGGCAGATTCTGAAAGAGAGATAGAAGGTAAGTGATTCATTATTAGTTAGTTCCAATTAAGCATCATGTTTTGAATGATATAAACATTTTATCTATCTTTTTAATTTAATGCAGTCCCCTGAAGAATAATAAGAATGAGGCAAAACTTTTTCTAAGTGGTCAACTTTCCATATGATGTCATCAGTAATGCAAATTGACCTAAGGGAGATGCACCGATCTTCAAAAAACAAGTACGTCTCCACTTCCCGCCCCCCCGCCCCCAACTCCCATAATATAAATTTCCCAAGAGAACCTGGCTAAAAATGCTACACCTACAATGAATGTGAATACCACTTTATCACATAATACTCATTGTGGTAGAAGCTTTGGCATATATAGTCTCCCTGCTCCCCGCTTCCCTCAAAGTCTTCTGAAATAAGTGCAAATAAGCAAAAATCACAGATGGAAAATGACATTCACAATTTATAATAACACTTGCCATTTTCCTTTTACTTTGCCATTCTTTTAATTTTACAACACTTTCGGGGGGGGGGTTTGGAATGAGGACGTAGTGCACATCTTTATAATACAATTATGCATTTGCCTAGGGATGCCTACCTAACTACAGTAGTCACACCCATTATGTCCTCTACCAAAAGATGGCAATCCAAGTACACAAAACATATTTTTTTTTCTATACAGTAGTATCTTAATGTACACATTCTATACATTTTCTTGGCTTAGGTCAGAAGAGTAACAAAGCAATTAGGCACTCAGGGAAACAGAATTCATGGTGGCAGTGGTTACTTCCAGCTCCTGCCATGACACAAGCACAATTGTGCACCTGCAGTGGCAACTAATATTTTTCTGCACTCCCTCCTCTCCTTAAGTCATCATCCAGGGATACAATCCTAGTCACTCTGCCCCTACTGATTCAGGCAATTTTTATTTTTTGGGTAGTTTCATTCTTTAACTGATGAAATTCTACTGACACCACTGAACTTGTAATTAAAAAAACGGCATCAATGAACATGAACTCTGGTGTTGCTTTAGTAATATTTGCCTGTCATAATTATACAAATCAATAGAAGCATAAAAAGACAGAGTCTTTTTGCCAAAGTAAAGTACAAGCAGCCAGGAATAGCACTTTATAGTATGTTTTGACATACAGTAACTATGGCTATCTCTCCCCTATCAATGAGAAACTCACAATCTTTAATTTATTCTCTGATGAAAGAATTGTTATCCACATTTTCCCTTGTATGAGAGAGGGGTATAATAGTACAGAGGAAGTCTGTGGCAGAGTATAGACTTGAATCTGCACCACTCATTAACATCTTAACATCTTAACTGCTAGCCCCTCATTTTTTTTTTTCATCCTGTTGGGGGTTTTCTCATTAGTAACCATTGATTCAGAGTTGTAGCATGTAGCTGTAACATCTCTGCCAATCTCTCTTTTCCAAATATTGTGTTTAAAAGTTCAGCATGAAAAATATATTATTTTTCAGAAACTACCTTGGATACTGTTTGTGTTTGTTTGAGTGTCCTACTCGCCTCTCCACATCTCAGACTAAGCTAAAAAGAGTGTCAATTTAATTCCTGTTGTGTTTGTTAAAATGATCCCGTTGAGGTTTTGAATGTGGATGGGGACCCACAATGTCCATCACAGTTTGTTCTCCTTAGATTTTGTATTTGAGGAGAAGTCAGGCTTGAGGTAATCTTTTTGTTTTCTTAAAGACACATGGTCAAATTCAAGTCTACAGAGAATTAAGGGAGGTAAATCAGTTCTAACTTTTTTTCTCTTTCAGTGAATCATGTGTTCAATGCCTTACTCATGTTGATGCTATCCATCTTTCTTTTTCTCTATCTTTTCTTCCTTCCTTTCCTTTTTAAAAGGGAAATAAATGTTAAAAAATAGTGATAATATCCAATAACAATATTATCCTAAGTTTCTCCCAAAATTTGTTGTTGAACCATCTAACCTTGAGAGGGAGAAATGGACAGACAGACACATTAGGAGAAAAGAGAACTTGCAGGATTATCGAAGATTATTGCATCCAGGAGTTTGGTATGTACATACAATTCCAAGAACTTCTCAAAATTCTTGGAGTGAGTGGGCAGGGGCAGCAAATGGGGCAAACATTTTGCAGGCAGTTCACTGGTCAGTTCACAGGTTCGTTTGCCCTGCCCCCTCTTTGAGGGGAGAGTATTTTAGCTTGGTGTGAGGAAGCAGGGGAAAAGGAATCCTTTGGGGCCAATAAGCACTAAACAGGCCAGCTTTCAGGCAAGTTTGCTAAGGAAAGTATGCTTGAAACAAGGGCAATAAGATAGAACAAGCAAATTAAGAAACCCAGGGAAATAGCTGGAGGATGTTGCAATGCCAGAGTCACTGACACTGCCTGTGCTTGCACCTGCAAGGTTTCTGTCCAGGAAGGACTACTCACTATTGAAGCTTCCACCCAGGTCTGGATTTGGCAGTATGGGGACTGAGGCTTGCAGGTTTCTTCCGGTGATGGCCAGGGTCAGGGAATGTGAGCAATGCTTCTAGTGGGGTCTCTCAGGGACCAAGCAAGAGAGCTATAGGAGGAGGTGCTGAAGCCATGAAACATCCTCAACCACGAGGAGTTCATTGATTCAAGTCCTCTGTGGCTGCTGAAAGAACTGCCAGAGGCAGAGGAGAGGACATGGACTCCCAGGAAGGTAGAAGCTAGAAGCTTGTGACCTGTGGCAACAAGCTAAATCTTCAGCTCCACCTGCAGCAGTTCATCTGGAGAACAAATATGGAGCCCTAGCAACAGAGGGTGAGGAGCATATTCCATTGATGGAGCAGGACAAGAAAGGCCTCCACAAAGTGGGAAGGATTGAGACCAGTATCACCAAGAAGAAGCAGTGGGTGATGGTGGTTGGAAACTCCTTTCTGTGGGAGATGGAGGAATCTGCCTACCAATCAGACCTGTTGTCTCAGGAAATATGCTGATTGCCTGGACCCCATATCAAAGATGTCAAGGAGGATTACCAAGGTTCATCTGGCTCTCTGACTACTGCATCATGCTGCTCATCCATGTGGGCACAAACAATACTGCCAGGGGAGACCCTGAACAGATCAAAAGTGACTACGGGGCTCTGGGTGCCAAGGTGAAGGGGATGGTGATTCATGTGATGTTCTCTTTGATCCGTCTCATCAAGTGAAAGGGCCCAGGAAGGAGCAGGTGTATAGTGCAGGTCAATGCCTGGCTGCACAGGTGGTGTCACCACAGTAGGGTTTTACTGAATGAGGAAGTCAACCTAGTGACAGAGGATGCAGAAAATGATGAAATACTCAATGCCTTTTTCACTTCAGTTTTCACAGGCAAGGTCAGCTCTTAGACTGCTGCACCTGACAGCACAGTTTGGGGAGGAGGTAAGCAGCCAACAAGGGCAAAAGAACAGGTTAGGGACTATTTAGAAAAGCTGGACATATACAAGTCCATGGGACTGGACAAGATATACCCAAAAGGTACTGAGGGAGTTGGCAGAGCCTCTGGCCCTCATCTTTGAAAACTCATGGTGATCAGGAGAGGTCCTGGATGACTGGAAAAGGGCAAACATAGTGCCCATATTCAAGAAAGGGAAAAAAAGGACAATCCACGGAACTACAGACCAGTCAGCCTCACCTCAGTCCCTGGAAGAATCATGCAGCAAATCCTCAAAAAATCCATTTCTAAGCACTTGGAAGAGAAGAAGGTAATTAAGAACAGTCAGTATGGTTTCACCGAGGGCATGTCATCCCTGACCAATTTGTTTCTGTGATGAGATGACTGACTCTGTGGATGCGGGGAAACCAGTGGATATGGTATACCTTGATTGGTGGGGGGTTTTTGTTTGTTTTTTTAGCAAGGCTTTTGATACCATCTAATACAACATTCTCACAGGTAAGCTAAGGAAGTACAGGATGGATGAATGAACTGTAAGGTGAATAGAAAACTGGCTGAAGCATCGGTTTCATGGTGCCAAATGGGATTCATCCAAGGATGCTGAAGGAGTTGACTGATACATTTGTAGCACCACTGGCTATCATCTTTGAAAACTTATGGTGATTGGGACAGGTCCTGGATGCTTTGAAAAGGGCAAATATAGTGCTTGTATTTAAGAAAGGGACAAAGGAGGATCCAGCGAAATACAGAGAGAGCCTCAAGTTAATCCCTGAAAATTCATGGAGCAGATCCTCAAGGAATCAATTTCAAAGCACTTCAAGGGGAAGAAGGTGATTAGGAACAGCATGAATTCACCAAGGGCAAGTCATTTCTCAGCAACCTGATGTGGGGAAAACAGTGGATGTGGTATTACTTGATTTTTAGCAAGGCTTTTAATAAGGTCTCCCACAACTTTTTCTCTCTCAGGCAAGCTAAGGAAGTACAGGCTAGATCAATGGACTGTAAGATGGCTGGATCTTTGGGCTGATAAGATGGTAATCAATGGCTCTTTCTTGTTGGTAGCTGCTCCAGGGGTCTGTCCTGGAGCTGGCTTTATTCAATATCTTCATCAAGAACCTGGAAGATAGCATAGAGTGCACCCTCATCAAGTTTCCTGATGACACCAAGTTGGTGGGGAGGGACGGGTAGTAGCTATGTTGGAGGGCTGGGCTAGGTTTTAAAGTGACCTAGACAAACTGAGGGATTGGGCCAAAAGTAATCTCATTAGGTTTAACAAAGGAAAATGGCAAAGTCCTGCACTTAAGACAGAAATATCCCATGTACCAGTGCAGGCTGGGGGCTAACTGGCTGGGCAGCCGCTCTGCAGAAAAGGACCTTGAGGTTACAGTGGACAGTAAGCTTAATATGAGCCAACAGTGCCCTTGTTGCCAAGAAGGCTAATGGCATACTGGCTGCATTGGTAGGAGTGTTACCAGCAGGTCAAGGAAAGTGGTGATTCCCCTCTAGCAGCACTAGTGAGGCCACATTTGGAGTACTGTGTTCAGATTTGGGGCCCCCATTACAGAAAGAATGTAGACAAATTGAAGAGTGTCCAGGGCACAACAATGAAAATGATGAGGGGGCTGGGCCACATGACTTATGAGGAGAGGCTGAGGGTCTGGGCTCATTTAGATTAGAGAAGAGAAGACTGAGAAGGGAATAGGAGCTTTCAACTACCTGAAAGGGGTTTCAAAAGAGAATGGAACTAGACTGTTTTCAGCAGCGGCAGGTGACAGAACAAGGAGCAACCATCTCAAATTGCAACAAGGGAAGTTTAAGTTGGATATTAGGGAAAATTTTCTCATGGGGAGGGTAGTAAAACACTGGGACAGATTACCTAGAGAGGTTGTGGAAACATCCCTGGAGGTCTTTAAGACCTGGCTAGAAAAAGCCTTGGCTGAGATAATCTAGTTGGGGATGGTCCTGCTTTAAGCAGGGACTTGGGTTGGATGACCTCCTGTGGTCCCTTCCAACCCTAATCTTCTCTGATTCTATGAAAACAAGTTAAAAATAGATAAATTAATAGTTTTCCACCCAAATCTATTTTATATATATATATTTAAATTTTAAATGAATGAGCATACATCCATCTTTCTGTGACAAAATACAATTTAGGGCTGTGCAAAGCTTTGGTGAAGATTCAGCCTGATTTTTGTGGCCGAATCTACAAATCTGAATTGAATCAGAGGACCCTTTAATCTTTCCAAATCAAATTGGAACCCTGTGAACCGGTTTGTAGAGATTTAGAAACTTTCGACAATTCAGACATAGACACAACTTTAAATGCTTTTTCTACATGCCTCTAGGTAGCAGGCAGCTTGTCAATGCTTGGGCACGTGGAGCATCCCACAGGAGTGTGGGGGCTCCCCAGCGTGCTCAGCAGCAAACCTGGAAGTGGACCAGAAGTACTTCTGGCCCATTTCTGGGTCCACTGGGGGAGTGTGGGGGGTCCTGTACCCCCCTGGGTTGGCAACTGGTGCTTCCTGGGTCTGGGGGGCACTTGGGGTCCCTCTGTAGCTAATCACTGAGCGGGCGGGGGTGCCCAGTGGGCTCCCCAGCAGACCTGGAACTGGACCAGAAGTACTTCCAGTCTACTTCTCAGTTCACAGCCAGGCATGTGGGGGCCATGCTCCTGTGGGTTGCTCCATATGCCTCACCATTGCAGCATTCTTGAGCTATGCCTGGTACTTTGCTGTGTAGAAAAAAACCATTTGAAGCTGTGTCTATGTCTGAATCGCTGATTCTTAGAATTGGCATTGAATCTTCAGATTCTGATTTGGCTGAATCGAATTGGGCACAGTGATCTGAGTCAATGAATTGAATCACTGTCCCCAATTTGGGCCAAACCTGAATTGAATAGGACCCATTTCGCACACCCCTAATACAATTCCACTTCATGAAGAAAGACAATGCAATAATAAGCATCTATTTCAGGACTTCTCTGTCTTAACATCATTCAATGGAATACTGTGCTTCCTCATTTTTAATCATTAGAGAAAAAGTAAGGTGTATTACTTCAACAGGTTTACCATGTATTACATACTTATTTTAAAAGACTTAATTTTTGAACCATACATTGTGATTTGTGAACAATTAGCATACCTAAATTGTGCTTTTCTGTCAGGTCAATTAATCCTATTTTATTTTTCATTTCTATTCCTCATTAAAGTTTATTCTTTAAATGCCAGTCTAGAGTGTCAGCTAGGAAGTTTGGATCTCATCTGAATAATTTTAAATGGGATTTTGTTACTAATTAATTTCAGTCAGTTGCATGAGTTTTTAACCCTGGGATTGTCTACACATTAAAACCTTGAATTTAATTTTAAGCATACCTTAGGTGGCTTAAAGTTATGCCACAACAGGACAGTTTTATCTGTGAGCTGTTTTAGCCAGCTCATATTCCATTAATGTGCGGTGACTCACCACAGATGAACCACCCCAGTTGTAGTCTTCCAGCATCCCAGGATGCAGTGTGCCCTCCCCCACCCTCTTGTTCTGGGTGGGCAAATGCTCCACACCCTGAACTTTATTGTTCAGGTCAGGGGGTGGTTCTGGCACTAAGCCAACTACCCCCTCCTCCACTCCTGGGGGTGTGACATTCTCACTCCCAGAGGTACAGCCCCATTCAAAACCCTGCAGAACACATGGTCAAAGGGCATGAATAGGACAGGAAATGGAACCAGGGATGGGGTGGGGACAAGGTAGAGAGCCAGACTGAGTCTTCGTGAGCTGGAGCTTTCTTCCCAGGCCAGGGGCAGTAGATCCTCTTAAAGTCCTTTCCCTTCCCCTCACCCACCCCAGGAAGCATGACCTGCACCCCAACACCCTTATCCTAAGTCATTAAAACACAAGACCTTCAATTGAATTCCTTTTTATTTATTTTTAAATATTTTTTAAAAACTTCTTTTAAATTTTATCCTTCAGTGACTGACTGACCTAATTTTCCCCACCCCCATTTCCTTTCCCCTCCCATTTCATTGCCAAACTCCATTATCTCTCTGCCTCCCAGCCTCAGTTTCTTGCCCCACCCCCATTAACCCACTTCTCACACACCCTCACCCAGAACAGGGATAGTGGCATTTCACCAGCCCTGTAGTGGCATTTCACAGCTGTAGCTCTTAGTCTCATCAGTCCTCTAGTGGCAAGTCACAGTTGTGCAGGTGGGGGACAGTCAAAGAAGGTTTTTAACCTTAAGGTGTGACTGCCCCAAACTCAAGTGAACGCTAACACCAATCAACATTTGAGCATCTCAAAGTGCAACATGTAACAAAGCCCATAGAAACCACATGGCTAAACTGTTTAAACATGTCTTGGCAAAAACCAAGAACAGGTGAATGCACAAATAGATCAGTTATGTACCTAGCCACTCTTGCTCATACCCAGCAGAAAAGTTTGAAAAATATAGTTGATTGTAGTTTTGCTTAGCACATACTTTCATTTGCGACAAAAAAATATTATTTAAAACCACATTATGTATAATGTATCAGCTTGTAGCGTAACAATTAGACGTTAGGCCTGTGTGAAGTGACTAGTATTCATTTTGGATTTGGCTGATTTGGGGGACAGTGATTTGATTTGGTGATTCGAATCACTGTCTTGATTCAATTCGGTCTAATCTGACTTGGAGATTCAGCTGCTACCAAATCTCTGAATCAGCCAGGCCAGGCCCATCCCCTGCCCCTCTCCCACCTCAGCAATAGCTGCCCCACCTGTCCCAGCTCCTGGCACTTGGGGGGGGGGGAAGGTGTTGCTGAGCTGGGGGTGATTCCCTGCTACCCCCCATGTCCCATACTGCATGGGGGTCTCTGCATGAGCTCCCAACCCCACCCCCTGCTTTCCCAGCCCCCTCATAGGTGCCCTGCATGGGCCAGCTCTGGCCCTTTAAGAAAAAAAAAAAGCTGAAGAAACTCTGGGACTCCACCGCTTCTGCTGGTGGGGGTGATCCCCACTGCCCCCTGCCATGTGCGGGCTCTGCAGCAGGAGCAGTGAGTCCCAGGGCTTTTCTCAGCTTTTTTTTTTTCCCCCTTAAATGGCTAGAGCCCTGGCAGGCAGGGCAGCCACCGGGAAGGAGGACAGGGGAGCAGTGGGGGGTTTAGAGGGTTTGTGCAGAGCCCCCCATGCAGTGGGGGCAGTGGGGATCACCCCTCACACAGCAGCACCTGGTGAGCACTGGGGCTTTTCTTTAAAGTACCAGGAGCTGGGGTGGGTGGGGGCAGCCATGGAGGGGCTTGGGGAGTAGGTGGGGGTCAGGGAAGCGGGGAGTTGGGGGCGCTAGCAGGGGTCCCCCTGTGGTCCCTCCCCAGTCCCCTCTCTCCCACCCCTACTACTTACCAGCTCAGAGTGCAAAGACATAATTTTAGAAAGAGTTGAGCACTTGCTAACCTTAAAGTTTTTTTCTTTCCACGAAGAGTAGAAGAAAGATGTTTATATTTACTTGTCACAGCAGGCATTAGGCTACCTATGATAACTGATGACCTTGTAAAAACCTTGAGTTAGAGAGCTAGACACAAATCTATTAGCCAGGAAGATGTCTGGTATGTACTAAGGGCTGGTGAGATCAATTTAACTTAATGGGTTTGGAGACACAGCCACTAGATTGCTAATGCTATACAGTGTTCAAACAGTAATTGCTAGGCTAGAACTGAATGAACAACTGAGTCTCCCCTCCTATTCTCCCCTCCCCCCCCCCCCAGTTCACTGACAATTGTTGAAAAATTTAAATTTTAGTTTCAGGTGAAATAATGTTTTTTTTGTTTTGTTCTGTTTTTTACCCAAACCCTGAATATTTCATTGCAGAATTCCAGTGTTTTTATAGTAAATGAATACACATAAAAGAAAAATTCAAAATTAAAAATCTTGGGAAAATGCTTAAATGAAACATAGACTTTAATTAAACTCTTGCCCTGCCAATGAAAAATGTGGCACAAGGGAAATTAATTCACAACACACATTTGATCCATAAATTTTGCAATTTGCATTTTATTGTGCAGGGAGGGTGTAGCAAAATTCACTTGAAATACATTTACCCAACCCTGTTCTCAACACTTTCTTAAAATGCTTCCATATTCCTTCTATATCTTGTTTTGCAAGATATTGTTATAAAAAGTAAAGTATAAAAAGACACATTGTCAGACGTCTTACAGAATTTATATCATTTTGAAGTGTATCAGTAGCTACAGGTAGGCAAGAGGGATGACTACCCTGCATGTCAATTTAGGAAGGATGTTGCAATCATTCTCCATACCCACAGAGTTATGACCTGGCAGCACACCCATGCCAGGAATGCAAAAACAAATCCCAGCTGCTGCCACTGATTGAAGAGCAGGCAGAGCACTGGTGGCAAAAGAGCTCAGTGGGGGACTGTTTAAGACTCTTTCCAGTTTTTCCAACAGAAGTTGCCTTCCCCTCTCCTCCTCACTCTTGGAATCACACACCCCCTGCCCAGATTCTCTTGCAGGGTTTGCCCTGAGCGCCAACTCTGTTTGTTACACCATTGCTAAATATATATTAATTTAACAATTGCATGCAGTGTCAGCAGTATATATCTTAATTTCTTTTAGATTATCATAGAATCATAGAAAATTATGGTTGGAAGGGACCTCAGGCAGTCATCTAATTCAACCCCCTTCTCAATTAGGACCATCCCTAACTAGATCATCCCAGCCAAAGTTTTTTTTTTTCCCACCCGGGTTTTGAAAACATCCAAGGATAGAGCTTCTACCACCTCTTTGGGTAACCTGTTCCATTCCTACAACTTGAGACCATTGCTTTTTGTTCTATCATCTGCCACCACTGAGAACATCTGTTACCATTTCAAAACACTTTTTTCTAGAGTGCTGGGCACACTGACAGCAATAAATAATTTTTTCTTACTTAACTGGATACCTACATATAAACAGAATATTACCATAAATACTTAAGGGAGTATTTTTAGAAATATTCACCTAGTTCTGCTCCCACTGAAGATAATGAGTGCAGAACTTGGTTAGCACAATGTTTTTTTGTTTTTGTTTTTTTGGGTTGTTTTTTTTTTTGGTCAACCCCTGGGTTTCTGCTTCTATATTCATTTTGCACTTTACACCCCTGTTACTGCTCTGCAAATATTTCCCATTCCACAGCAATGCTGGAACCTGTTCTTCCTTTTCCAGCCCAGACAGGCAGGATACATTTTGAATGGATTAATCCACATGGATCAATCTGATAAGTCAAATACTTTTCCATGGGCACATCTACATGAAATGTGTACTGTGGAGTAGATTAATTAGTTTCACATACAAATTTCCTGGCATCTACATATGCAGGGCTATTAAGCTGGAATAAACTAATACACTCCACAGCAGGGTAGTACTTGTAAATACAACCACTATCCTTCTGTGGAGTTTTTTACTTCACTGCACTGCAAATAAAGATGCTGACATGACTTGATGGGGCACAAGTATGCTTCAATGATGGGCTGCCTGATGGCAAGCACCGTACCAGAGCATCTTTGGCCCTAGCCAGCCCTTCCACAGCACATTGATCCAGATCACAGCAGCTCTGGGCTGGCAGGTTGACCCCCTCCTTTCCTCCCAGACCCCCCTGCCACCTGGGGCTGCTCCAACCCAGCTCAACATGCTGTGTTCCTGGGTGCATACTCAATGGTAAGCCTGAGAGCAATAGACTCCAGTGCAAGAAGCGCTGGAGTTTATTGCTTCAAATTAATTGCATGTGTAGGTGTTCCTTATTAGACCTTATTGTGCAATCCACTTGTGCACAGAACTCCTTCTGTAAATTAGGGGAGTTTTGTGGTTGGAACTGTCACACATTCAGTACTTCTGTCTCCTTGTACCTTTAAAGCTGCTTTCCTTTTCTTTGCTGAATTTCATTTTGATCCTTGTCTTGGGAACAGCCTTGTCCTTTCTGTGTGCAAGCAACCTACTACATTCACTTCCAATTGTTTTATAAAAACCCTATATCTTGCAGATATCCCTCAGAAATATGATTTACTCTCTTCTGGATTTGTAACAATTTACATGGTATTACATTTAGTTTGTCATTTCTCCATGGCAAGGACCTTGAATTTTTCTGTGCTTTATTGTCTTTTACACCCATTGCAACAGGAAGGATAAATTATAAGTCTCAAATGTTCTGGAGAAGGGGAGGGCGGAAACACATCCCTTATTAAGAGAACCTTACATCCACCAGCAGGATGCCAAGGGTCTTCTAACCACTTCTTGTTCATAACTGTTCTCTTCAGTCAGGTTCTTCAGGGTAGGGGGCAGGTTGCCTTGGGCTGAAAAAGAGTCTAAATCTCAAAGAAGCTCTATTCTTGGCAGGTGAACCTTCTAATTTGTAAGCTGAAAAGGAATTTGGTGTCATAAAAGAGGGCTAAATATATGATACAGGTGAAGACAGAAAGAGCTGGGTTATTTTTGAGCAAGACTGATAAATCCATGTATTTAAAAGAAAATTGTCTGGCTTCCAAAACCATGAAATTAAATTAAATGGATTCTTTATGTGTTCTTGTTCTGAAGACTTCACAGAATACTTGTCTAATGTTCTGTGGCTGTTCTCAGCAACTGTGAGGGATGAAAAATTCCTGCTTTCAGTTAAAGGAGAGCATCACATGGCTCCATCATCAGTTAAACCCTAAGGGAAACTGCAAATATCACAAGACTGTTAATAAAAAAATTCAAGGTTTGTCAACACTAAGGAAAGGTGTGGGAAGGACACTCATGTCATAAAGATGAGCAGAAGATGCAAGGGATGACTGAACTTACTGTTAGTTTTTGATGGGTTAATAGATTAATTTCAGATTCATTTATGACTTATACTCCTGAAAACCCCACCGGCTGAAAATGGATAGCATGGGTATAGGTCAGAGTAATTATTGAATATGGTGTATCTTATTTAAGTCCATCATGTAGGATAAAAGTATGGGAGACAGCCTGCTCCCTAGAGAAATGGGGAAAGGGGAACTTAGAAGAGATTCTGTTGGATCTGTCAAATGGAATCTTAGCTGGAATTTGCAAAAATTTAAAAAGCCTGACTTTGAAAGTGCTTTTGAACCAGACTAGAAAATAAACTGTGGAGAGAAAGAGAAGAAGATAGGCAGAGCACATCTGACTTGAGGTTAAAAAGGGCTCTGAAGTAATTTGAAGAGTCCATATAGTAAGTTCTCATACTGCTTATTATAGAGCAAGAAGTAATGGCAACCACAATGATGATTATACCTGAAAACATTGAAAAGCTATGTGAGAGCTGAGTAGGCTGAAGTATAGCAATGTTCTCCATATTTCCTCTTTAAAAACTGGAACAGTATAAAATGAATACTGCATTCAAAAAACACTTAATGCTGGGGAAAATCTTATCTTCGTGTTACCTACTGCAGCACTTTTAGTTCAAGGTTTTTCCTCATACTGTATTTGTACTACAGATTTGGGTCATTTCAGCTCAGAACTTTGGAAATTTTCTTGGAAGAAGTATAGTGTAGATAATAGAAGGAAACATAAAAGTCATATTGCAAAGCTCTAGTGGGGGGAGGGACATTTTTTATATTGTAGTTCTTCTCCAGGAATGGAGTCATAAATGTCTGAGTCGTCAAACACATTACTAACAAAAACAAGCAAACAGCCACCCATATAAAATAATACGCAAAGAAGAAACAGCAATGCTAGCAAAAACTATAGGCTAAAAGTTATAAGGTGAATCGAACACATTATATGCTGCAGGTCAGAAGATCTCTCTATCACTATGTCAGCATTTGACTAATCCCTTATTAGTACATTTTAATTAGAATATTCATAGCATAACTAGCTTCTAATATTTTCTCTCTCTCTTTTTTCTTTGGAAATATGGGATGTTCTGAGCACAAGGAATAAACATAGGTCAGACAAATTCAAACAAATAAGCAATATCCTATAATAAAAAATGAAAACTGCAAAAATAATGAGGGGAGAATTTGTCTTTTTTATATAACCTAAAAAATTTAGTGGTAATACAAATGGGAACATGAAGGGGTCTATTTATTATAAACCTATTCTTTTTTAAACATTATAATGAACATTTCTCTCTTCACTTTGATTTATATTCAGTATTAATTAAAATGTTTTGCATATATTCTTCCAGTACAGACCCTTAGAAAGTTGGACAGCAGGCACAGTGTCTGATTGCAAGTAATGTCTTTGAGACCATCAAGGTGAGACAAAAGCACCATCAAATATAAATCATCATAATTAAATAAATTAACATGCAGAGGTACCAGAGTAGTGGTGAAATACTTACATTTCCTAAACAGGGAGTCTTGTTTTAAATATATTTTAGAAATGCAGGGTTCAGTTCTCTTGTCATTAATGTGGAAGCCAGTCTTAAGTAAACTAAATATTCAAAAGTCATAATTTCTGTATTTTAAACTTATATAAAGTCCATGGATTACCTGCAGTCAACATATGACGCCTTTCCAAAGAATAACATTTTTATCTGAGAACAGTGCCAGTGATTCCAGAGCATCTATGAATGGCTTCTTCTTAATAAAAGGGTGGCAGAATTATGATGATTGTGTAAGTGGCATGTTAGTAGTTCAACTGAAGAACTGATACAGCAGGAAAGAGATTTATTTAACTTATGTTCCTTTCTTCCTATATCTTTCTCAGCATCAGAAGCACATTAGTTTTAACGATAACCTTTGAATGCACACAGATTTTTGGATTGGGCATATGGTATGTGGCAAGAACACTCAAGCACTATATTACTTAGACAAGTGAAACAAATATATTTTGTTCATACTTCCCCCCCTGTTCTTGCATGAGGAAAATGCCAATGTTGCACCCACTTCTAGTAGCAGTGAATTTGGTCTTTAGGAGCTAAGTGAAATGGAAAAGTTGAATTCGTGTGTGTCCAAATAATGGAATCATATGAAATCTCCATAGCTGGAACCACTAAGAGAGCCACTTTTGGAGTAGCTGAGGGAATAGTTCTCCTTCTAGCATGACAGGAAGTCGAGGGTCTCAATTGGAGGACTCGGGTGCCCGTACACTTATGCCATAAGCATGGGGAATCAAGAGGAGGAGCTAGCCTTCCTACTCTCCGGTGGACATTATGACTTAGTAGAGATTACAGAGACCTCATGGGACTCATCATGTGATTGGAGTGTAGAAGTAGAGGACTACACCCCACACAGAAGGGCCTGAGTAGGGAAGAAAGGTGGAAGTATAACTCTATGTGAGGTAGAAGTACACCTCTTTAGAGGTTGACATCAACTCCAAAAAAGAACAATTTGAAACCCTCTGGGTCAAACTGCTGGAGAGTTGGGGAGGAGAGTGCAGCAAGAGAGACCTAATGCGTATAATGCAGACCACTAAACCAGGGGGAGGAGCTCCATCTGGAGTTCTCTCAAGAACTGACAGAGGCTGTGAGTGCACAGGACATGGTTGTCATGGGTGACTTCAATTATCCAGACAACTTTTGGGAAGGAACACTCAACCATGTCGGATCAGTCACATTCCTTCCTGACCTGAATCAAAGAGCTCTTACTGACCAGAGATAATGCTCTCCTAGACTTAGTGTTGACCAAAGGAGACTATCTGGTGACTCACTTGAACATAGAGGGCAACCTGGGTGACACCAATCACAGAACCATGACATTCACTGTCCATCACAAGACAGGAAAATTATATAGCAGGATTGAAGTTTTGGACTTAAAAAATGCAAATTTCAACAAGCTCAGGACAATAGTAGGAAAGTCCTGTGGGACCAGGAACCAAAGGGAAGAGGAGTGCATGAAGAGTGGCTGTTTCTTAAGGGCACAATACTTGAAGACCAAGAGAAGTCCATTCCCATGTGGAGGAAAGGTAGCAAAAAGGCTGGAAATTCCTCTTGGCTAAACAGGGAAACTATGGTCCTCTTTAAAAAGAAGACATACAAACAATGGAAGCTTGGGACAGTCCCTGAGGAGGTCTATACAACAATAGCCCAAACTTGTAGGGAGCAGATTAAAAAGGCTAAGGCAGCAACTATACTTAAATCAGCAAACAGAAATCAAGGACAACAAGAATTCCTTCTTTAGGTATGTAGGGAACAGGAGGAACACAAACGGGAATGTAAAGCCTTTCCTCAATAATTCAGGACAGCCGGTTACCAACATTCAGGAGAAAACTAAACTCCTTAATGACTGCTTTACTTTGGGATTTCACTGGGACAAGGGGAAAAACATGCCATTTAGGGCACAGAATATGCGTGGTGGCAATGACAACCTTTCTACTATTGATGTTGAACTATTGGTGCATATTCAGTTAAAAAAAGTACACATAAGTCAGCAGGACTGGATGAATTTCATCCAAGAGTGCTGAAAAAGCTGGCCAAAGTCATCTTTGGAACCCCAAGTGAAACTCTTCCAAAACTCATGGAGCTTCAGAGAGGTCTCTGAGGACTGGAAGAGGGCCAATGTTATGTGCATCTTCCAGAAGGTGAGGAGAGAGAACCCAGGTTTTTTTTAGGCCAAGTAGCCTAACTTCTATCCCTGGGAAGATCCTGGAAAAAATCATTAAGGTGTCTATGTGTGATAGGCTTGCAGGAGGTAGGATTCTGGATGACAGCCAGCATGGCTTTGTTGCGGATATGTCTTGTCTTGCCAATCTCATCTCCTTCTGAGACTAGGTAAGTTGCCACTTGGATAAGAGAGAGGAGGTTGGCATTGTATACCTTGACTTCCAAAAGGCTTTTGATTTAGTATCCCACAATGTTCTCATAAGAAAAAACTGTGCAATAGTTAGGTGGGTAAGAAGCTGGCTATGGGGTAGGACCTAGAGAGTTCTAATGAATGGATCTGTCTCGTCCTGGTAAGAAGTGGTCAGTGGTGTCCCTCAGGAGTTGGTGCTTGGTCCAATTCTTTTCAACATCTTTATCAATGATTTTGATGTGGGGGTGAAGAACTCACTGGCCAAGTTCATGAATGACACCAAGTTATGGGGGAGTGTGGTCATACTTGAAGATAGGATGCAGACACAGGTAGACCTAAACAGGTTAGCAGTATGGGCAGATCAGAACCAGATGAAGTTCAACATCAAAAAATGTAAAGTGCTTCACCTGGGGACAAACAATCCCCAACACACTTACAGGGTCAGTGGTGCCAAACTGACCAGCACAATGTCTGAAAGGGACCTATGGGTAATAATAGACGACAGTATGAATATGAACTGTCTGTGTGACGCTGTAGCCAGTAGGGCAAATAATACTCTGGCATGCATTAAATGAGGCATCTCAAGCAAAACCTAGGAAATTGTTCTTCTACTTCACTCAGCATTGGTGAAACTGCAGCTGGAGTACTGTGTCCAGTTCTGGGCACCATATTTCAACAAAGATGTACTAAAACCTGAGAGAGTCCAGAGAAGAGACACCCATATGATCAGAGACTTGCACAACAAGCCATACGAGAAAAGTCTGAGGGATCTGGGACTCTTCAGCCTAAAAAAGAGAAAACTGAGAGGGGATTGAGTGATAACTGACACCCAGGAAAAGGCCAACCTGTTTAATGGGTACTTCACGTCAGTCTTTCATGAGTCCTTTGGGACCACCCTGCCTAGCAAGATGTGGGTCAGCCAGGGTAAGGGCATATTTATACCCAGAATTGGTGTTCATCTAGTAAAGGATCACCTTGAGGTGCTGGGCACCTTCAAGTCAGCTGGTCCTGCCAGACTATACCCTAGGGCACTCAAGGAGCTGGCAGGTGTCATAGACCAACCATTGGCAAAAATATTTAAAAATTCATGGCACTCATGTGAAGTACCTGAAGACTGGAAGAAGGCCAATGTGGTACACAACTTCAAGAAAAGGTGGAAAGTAGATCCAGAGAACTACAGGCTCATCAGCCTGACCTCAGTCTCTAGTCAGATTCTTGAGAAAATTATCAAAGAGACCCTTCTGGACAAGCTGGCTGAGGGCAACATTCTGAGGGATAGCCAGCACAGGTTTGTTGCGGGTAAGTCTTGCCTGACAAATCTCATCTCCGTGTCCAGGCAGACTTAAAAAAGAGACTTTGATCTGGTGTCCCATGATCTCCTCATGGAAAAATTAACCAACTATAGTCTTGGCTACACCACAGTCTGATAGCTGGGAAATTGGCTCTGAGGTCAGACCCAGAGAGTAGTGGTTGAGTCAGTATGGCATTCCATAACCATTGGCATCCCTCAAGGCTCTGTACTTGAATCAGTTTCCTTCAATATCTTTATTAACAATGTGGACATTGGTGTCAGAAGCACGCTGGGTAAGTTTTGCCGTTGACACTAAACTTTGGGGCATAGCATCCACACTTAAGGACAGGCTAGTGATCCAGGCTGATTTGAATAAGCTTAGTAAGTGGGCAGACACAAACCTGATGATGTTCAATACTGATAAATGCAAGGTACTCCGCCTTGGGTGGGGGGGAGAGGCGGAGGGGAACTCCACAGTATACTTATAGGCTCGGCAGTGCTACGCTTGCTAGAACCACTGCTGAAAGAAACTTGGGGGTCATGACTGACCACATGATGAACATGAGCCACCAATGCAATGTCACAGCTGGTAAAGCAAACAAAACCCTGGCTTGTATCTATAGATGCTTCTCAGGTAAATCTCAGGATGTCATCCTCGCATTGTACTCGGCCTTGGTGATGCTGCAGCTGGAGTACTGCATCCAATTCTGGGCTCCGCAATTCAAGAAAGATGTCGAGAAGCTTGAGAGAGTCCAGAGCAGAGCCGCACACATGATCAGAGGGCAAAAGAATAGGCCTTATGAAGAGAGGCTGAGAGCCATGAGACTCTTCAGTCTGAAAAAGCGCAGGCTCAGGCAGGATCTGGTGGCTGCCTATAAGTACACAAGCGGTGTTCATCAGGGTATGGGAGAACATCTGTTCACCAGAGTGACCCAAGGGAAAACAAAGACTAACCATCATAAACCCCTACAAGATCATTTTAAGCTGAACTTGAGAGAGAATTTCTTTATTTTCCAAGACCTGGAATAGACTACCTCCAGATATGGTGCAGGCACCTACTCTGGACTTGTTCATGAAATGCTGGGATGCTTATCTTTCTAGGGTCTTTTGACCCTAGGTGACTTCCTGCCCCTGGGGCAGGGGGCTGGACTTGATGATCTTTGAGGTCCCTTCCTGCCCTAATGCCTATGAAATCTATGACTCATAGCAGCTTACCACTACATCAGGGGAATACATCAGGGGCTGCATGAACAACTGTTCACCAGGGCACCCTTGGGGAAAACCAGGAGTATAGGCCACAAACTCCCTGGAAGAACATTTCAGGCTTAATATTCAGAAAAAATTATTTACAAGGTGTCCAAAGCATGAAATGGGGTCCCTGCACAGGTGGTGCAATCACCTACTCTGGAAATTTTCAAGAAGATATTGGATGGTCACCTTGCTGGGGTCACCTGTTCCCAGTTGTCTTTCCTGTCTAGTGCAGTGGGGCTGGACCCGATGACCTGATGATCTTGCAAGGTCCCTTCCAGCTCTTACAATTTAAGAATATTTTTTTATACTGGGAGTTTCTGCTGCTAGTGGATAAGACTAGAGCTTGCTAAAGGATATTTATTTTGTGTCACAAGGAATGCAAGATATCAACACTTAGTATTATCTTGATCATCCTTCAAAACTTGAAAGTCCTCTGAAAAATGAAATAATTATTACCTGCTCCCCTCTACTAGAAACATCACTCTTAGATGGAGACCTTTCCCAGAACTAGGAAGCCATGAATTTCTTATTAATGCTGCTCTGGAACTCTGAACCAGGGAATGGGATTCTAAGGTTTTCAGGCTTCTGACATCTACCAGATGGTTTCCTGTAGAGTTAAGGTTCCAGGGAGATAGAGTTTGCAGATTGGTTTCCAATAGAAATATGTTTCCATTAGGTTTCCTCTCTGATAAAACATATTTCACTAGATAATTGATTGGTTTCTGATAGAATTTTGTTAAAAATGATGCCATCCAATGAAACAGCTCAATTCTGAGGAATTGAAAAAATTGGGGCAAAAAGGTGTCATCGATATATTTATGAATGTCTCTATTAAATATACCCATGTGAGTGTAAACAGTAGGATAACTTTAAAGTAGTCATTGGAATCATGGAAAACACTTCTGATATCATTTGGGGATGGAATAATTTAACTTTATAGGTGAGTTATACATTAGGATATTGCCTAGAATTGCTAAATGTGCTTGAAATTCCCAAGGGAATGTATTTATGAGAAATTTTCCAGCATTTGTATAATAAAATCCCTGGAGGATAGTGGGATAATCTGTGCCTTAGGGCTTCCTGCTGCTATGTGTCTCTTATTACAGACAGTTTAAAAGAGGACTATGACTGTATCAAGGAAACTCTCACTCTGTTACTAGGAGAAAGCTGGAGGACAAGCAGGGCCTGTGTAGGCCCTTAAAAAGTAGAGTCTTTGTGGTTTAGAGATGGGGGAGTGCAAACAAAAATAATATAGGGAGAGGAGAGAGGGATTCAATACTCACCAACAGCCTTGCAGCAGGTGTACCAAAACCAAACAGGGTGGAACAAACTAATGTGAGAACCCTGGGCTTGTACTATGTGATACAATGGGTTGGCTGGAAGGGGAGGGACTTGTCAGTATAAAAGAACAGCCCTCTAGCTAGCAGACTCAGTCTATCCCTAGCTGAGAGTAAGGGTAAGGATCTCCAGGCACACTGCTATCAAGCCAGTGGTGACAGTAAGAAAAGTCCTGGCATGCAAATGGAGAACCCTCCTTTTTACTTTAAGGTTGCCCAGGATGCGGATGATTTTGACTTCTGGATGCCTACCTGGATGGGCTGTGCCTTCTGTTCTGCAGTGGTTGAGACAGCAAAATACTGGAAAATGAAGTTTTGACCAAACTTGGCTAGAAGGCCACATAGAAATGTTTGGACCTTTGAGCCCTTCAGAGTGGTAATGATAAAGAATAGGACCAAAAAATTGAGGGCTAGAGGCCTGACTGGTGGAACTGAAGTCCACAAATGGATGAACCCAAAAAGGGGTCAAAGGCCAAGGGGCAGGCTACAACTGCAAGGGTCTAACCTTAGTTCAGAGACAGAAGGAAGAAGGGCTGTGACTGAGAGGGCCCAAGTCCTGAGAGGGAGATATGTTGAGACTGCTAAGTCAGGCTAGAGCAAATAGGCATAGGATTAGGAGTCCATAGATAAAGCAACCAGAATGCCAAAGCCAGGAGGGCTGATGCTTACAGCAAAAGTAACGTCTGTGAAGCACAGGCATGACTACTCAGGTTACCAGTCATCTTATGGGCTGTGTTTGTGGCCTAGGTCCTTCCAAAGCACTGATTAGACCAAGCCAGTCACCATTTAGTGCCCAGGGGGCAAGACCAGGACCAGCTGGCCACTAGAAGGACCAGCTGACTGAAGAACTGAGGCACACTTTGCGACCCTAGACCCAGTTTCCCTGTACCCTACAAAACACATCAAGGTACTTCAAGTGAGGAAGGAGTGGGGGGTATCCGAAGGATCCAGAGTGGGACAGGAGCCAAGTGCCAACTGGGAGGTGTCATGGTCACCACTGGGGCCTGGTCCTGACACAATGACCACCTCTTTCAGTTATAGTCTCTAATGGAGCTATCCTAGCCATGTTGAGAATTTTCAGTCCTTGCATGATTTGAAGCTCTGCTCCAGGGAAAAAAACCCCACCATGATTGAAACCCCAAAACCCCACCATGACTGATTGCCTTCTCCACTTCCACAATGCCTATGGAAGAAGAGGACACCAGAATTTAAGAAAAAGATAATCAGATTTCTTGCCCGTGGCTCAGCATTAAGTTACAGCATCAAGTAGCCATCTTCTACAGGAGTTGGGGCGTGGGAGGGGGTGGGGGGTGCAGAATTGCCTTGGGTTATACAGGTTCACGTGTTGGCTGTATTGTAACATTTCCTATATATTTGGGTTTCCTCAGGGAGAAGTCAAATATCAACAAAGAAAGATAGAGTTAAAGAGAGAAATTCACAGACCAATAGTATAGTACATACACGCCTATTTACAAAAGAAAACAACAGGTTTAGGACCAATGCATTTTTGTGATCTAAGATTTGTAAACCATGTCAGTTAAAAACACTAAGAAAGTGACAAGTGGGAGGAAAATTTAGCTAGGCTCAAGGGAATTGTCAGAACTTTGCACCTCTGCATTGTGTTGGGCAAAGTGGTAATAATTTTGCTTGTTAATATAGCACAAGGACATAAAAAATCAAATTCAGAATAACTACAATGGTACCTCTGCAGATAGTGAGACCAAGCAGAATGCATGCAGACCATTTATTGGGAAAGTGTGTGTACCAAAGAGAAATGCTTATTTTATCTGTGTCCCTCACGTTTTATAAAATCTCATTTGGGATTTGGTGCCTTCAACTTTGCATGCATTTACTTTCAGCTTTTGGAGGAGAGAGATGAGAAAAAGGATAAATGTACATAGGTAGTACTATGCTAAAGTGATGAAGATTAGATAAGAATAAGAAATAGGATAGGCTTGTTAACTGTTTAAAACTAGAGGTCGTGACAAATTGGATTATAAAAGGTATAAACAAAGTGTTCATACTGCACACTGTGGATCACTGGTGATCTACAGGGGTCTCTGTTGGTTGTGCTCAATTGTTCTTGATTCTTTTTACTAGATCAATTATAAGACAGATACAAATACATTAAATACTTTCCTAAGATTATTTTTCAGTGCTGGCAACTGATGTGATGGCCACAATGGTGTTACACAATTGCAAATAGGATGTGGAGACGAAATGGGAAAAGAGGTATCCATTTTTCTATTATAATGGGGTCTGTACTGTGAGCATGTTTGAGAACCTCTTGTGCAGACTTTTTGTAAAAGAAATTACATTGTTAGGGTGTTTTCGGCTAGACTTTAGTGACATAAAATTTTAGCCCAAACTCATTTTTAACTGAACTTTTGGTCTGCAAATTCTATTATATGTAAAGACCAATAAGCAAAGCATTGATCTCAAAAGTAAGTCAAAAGCAGATGTTTGAATATAATGGGGAATTCATTTTCTGCATATCTCTAATTTCTTAGATACTAGTTCATAAAAAAATCTGTCTCAATGGAGGCATTTATACTGACTATTAGAGCTAGTTCTAAACCATTAACCCCCCTGAGTTGCAGTTATTCATAGTGTATAATGTGGCTTGCTTCTACATTTCCTTTTCATGGTAGGTTCATAAATGTGCACTTTACCTTTTAAAAATTCAGTAAAATAAAAAGAAGTCATCAGCACACACACAACTGATGTTAATGTATTTATATATGCAAAGAAACTTGACTCTTACTGTTACCGCTTCATACAATGGTCTTTTTGAGAGTACTTTGAATGTGAGAACGCTATAAAATGGTGAAATTCAGAATTATCCATTTGTAAGTCAGTCGATGGCTTTTTACAAAGCACAAGACAAGCTGCAGGCATCTTAGGCATAGGCATAGGTAGGGAGTGCATGGGAGTGTATATGGCCCCCTCCCCGACAGGGTCACCACCATCAGTGGCTTCTGCGGGTGCCCCTCTTCCCCCCCAGATTCCACCAGTTACTCATGAATCTTAGGCATTTTAACACCTATGGAAGGTAACCACTAAAGAAAGGAAAGAGAAACTTCAGCCTCAAATGCTGCATTAATTTTTGCCAAAATCACCAATTCTGAGCAATCTTATAACAAGACAAGACAACTAAGGCAATGTATAACATTATGGCAAAGTATATCTTCTATATTTGATGTAAAGTGCATGGTAAGTAAGTGTGTGTGGACAGATTGCTACACCTGCCTTCTATTTTGTTAATACTTTAAAAGAATTATGGCCTTTCATCTTTCTTAAGAAGACATCTTATAACGCAAATAGAAAACTTTTCTGTAGGTGAAAGACATGCAAATGGTGAATTATACTCTTTGAGTATTATGCTGAGTGAAAGAAAAAAAACTCTAACAACATTTGGTAGACGCCTTTGTTATATGATAATGCATATAGTTGTTAAACCTTTCATTGTCCAAAATAGGACTTTATTTTTTATCTGTGTAGGTTTCAAAGGTCCTGCTAGCAATTCCTTTCAATTAGACTTGTGCACACATGGGTGAATCTAGGAAGGGGAATATAGATGGTGAGGTACATTATTACTTCTAACATGATGCATTTTTCTCCAGTTAAAGAGAAACTAGAAGTTTTGCTAATAATATAAGGACCTAGTACTACATCATTCAGTTTAAGAGCACAACAAAAAGAAATGTAAGTGTATTGAAATGTTCACTAATTTGCTAGAATACATATTAAATTTAAAAAACAAAAACTAGGCAAAAATAGTCAATATAGTCAAAAGTTGTTTCCTTAGTCCTATAGTTATTATAGTTAAATGTACATCTCTTATTCAGATTCATTAAAAAATATCTAGTCTTCCTGGGCATCTTGACAGTACCTCCAATACTTCACTGTCAGTTATTTTCACTTGCAACATAGTTCTATTGTACCCAAGTTAAGGTTTTTAGCTAGAACTAAAAATATGCTGGGTTGTGAAACAGAAGTGAAACATTATCAGGAATGGCTAACAGACAGGAAAATTACCATTCAAAAAGAGAGAGAGGTCATTAACACCATTGCAATGAAAAGCGCTTAGCAAGAATTCAGTATATTATGATGATCCATGAAGTCAGCTGACTCCCTAAATACTGCCTGAGTAAAAATGCTACTACCCTTCTCAGGCAGTTGGCTTTAACACTTTGCTACAGCAGGACTCAAAGGAGGAGGGATTATAACTGCACCACTGAGTCCAGCAGATCCATCCCTATGTGCACACACTTATCAGCTCAAACATGATTAATGTCATCTTGTACAGTCCTTAGATCTAAAAATTAGAAATGAATTTTAAAAAATGCTAAAGTACTCTGGTTGGTGCCATACAAGACAACAATGCCAAAATAGGTAAACTCCCTCAGTAGACATAGTCACTACCCTCCATTCCAGAAATTTATCCCAATAATTGGCATCTTTCCTACTTTACCTTATTGTGCAAGGTTTTCTCTCAACTAAGTACTAGGAAAGCAAGGAGACTATTGGTTTCATATTTGAAATAAGCCACTGGACTGTTATTATCCTATTGATTAGACTTCTGGCAGAAAAATACTGACTACCCCCTACCCTTGCCTGCTTGTTAAACTAGAAGAATGGGATGATGAAATTCTATGAGCCCAACACAGGATGAACTGCTCAATTGTCTATTATCAGTGCCCTAATTGACAATGTCTTCTGAAAAGAATGAAGAGAGCAACTAAAACTGGTCAAAAGGTTTTCTATGATAGTTTTAACTCTTGCTGAAAAATTGAAAAGGTGAAAACTTTGATTGAGAAATGTTGCTGCAGGGCCTTATGGGTAGGTGTCTACTCAAAGTGTGCAGAGGCAAATGAAAAAATGCAGGATGCTTGTAGCACCCCATGCCAATTTTGTGAAGTTTTTTTTTATGGCGAGTCCTCTCAAGGTCCTGCCCCTCGCTGGTAATTGGCTGAGAGGGCTGCCTTTCATGTAGCTTTGACTCTCACTGCTGATTGGCAGAGAGGGCCAATCTTCATGCAGCCCCACCCCTCATTGCTGGTTGGCAGAGGGGCGCAGAGCCACACAAAAGGCAGCCCCCATGGCCAATCAGTGGTGGAGGGAGGAGGGGGAGCCCACAGTCTTTGCTACTTCCCTTTGTGCCCATGGCTGCTCTCTGCCTAGAGGGCTGTGAGATGGGGCATAGAAGCTGGTGGCTCCTACTGGGGATTCAGCATTTTATTTTTAGTAAGTTTATTCTTTTCTGGTGGTTCTGCACAAAACTGCAGGGAATGCCAATTTTCACAGTCACCATGGAACTGGGAAAATTGTGAAATTTGCCAGTTGAGTAGATCCCTACTCATAGGAATTCTAGTTCAGATACATCATGCTTGTCATTCCTCTCACTGGATGGGCTCCCCATCTAAACTACATTACCCATGATGCACCATGCCCTGGCTGAGCTTGCCATTCTGCATCAGCTTACTTACAGCTACAATAGAGTTTTTCAGCTCCTTAGGAGGCAAGGCAATGGTTATGATTGAGGTATTGCATTGGAATTTATGAGACACAATAATTTCTGCTTGACCTTAAGCAAATTGCTTCATCTATCTGTGCTTCAGTTCCCTTTTCTATAAAATATACATAATAATCCTTCCTTTGTCTCTATTATCTATTGATATTTCAAGCTATTTAGGGCAGGAATCATTTATGTCCATGTGTTGCCAGGACAATAGGTAAACTTATCTCTGTTGGTATCACCCCACTATATTATACTCTAGTATAAAGACTACAAATATTCTGCTTCTTCTCTAACTTTGCAGTTAAAGTTGCTTCCCTGTCCCATTGATCATCTCAAATCTGCTAAAATATGTTATCGCTCACCTCTGCTCTCTGCCTTTCTTGTATTCACATTGATAAACATTGGCTAAAAAATGCTTAGAGTTTTATAAAAATCTCTAAATAATTAACATATATTCTGAACATGTTACGAGTATCAGTTGTATATGTTACAAAAAGCCATATGCATACCTCTAGGAGTCATTATTCATGATATTAAGCAGCCTGTTCAGTTGTTGAACACTTTAACAATCCATAAAATTGATCACATTTTATTAAAACAGAGTATTAATAATTTATTAATACTCTATAAAACATTTAGAAATGGAACCTGAATATAAAGCAGGACCCATATAAACTATTAGTTTACGTATTCTGGAAACAGCTTTCCTCTTGTCTGTTCCTGTTTGAGGAATTCCATTATACAACACAGTTTCATATTAGTGGGAATTGAAACCAGTGAACTGTTTTACAAAAATTGTCTCTTTCTTGTTGGGACGAATAGGTTTCCCTTATGTTTGTCTTCAGTTTCATTGTGCCACCAAGAAAATGCATTTCATTTTATTGCCCGTGTAACCAATCTATGTCAAAATGTAAGGGAAAAGGAAAATTGAAACTGCATATTGGATACCCAGCTCCCCTCATATCAAACAGCGTATCTTCTCTCCATGTGTAATAATGCATGTTTAACTTTGAGGAATCTATTCATTTGTTGCCTGCCCATAACAGCTGCTTAATGCTCTCCTCCAAAATATATAGGGCCATGTGGCCTGGTGGGGGCAGTGGGGGATGTGCAGCAGGTTGGGATTCAAGTTGGGGGAAGGTTGCAAGGTAGGCTGGGGATCAACATATGGCGTGTGGTCAGGTCTGCCAGATGTGGGTTGAGTAGGAGGCCCCTGGGGTGGGGCAGTATGATTATATATAAAATCATTGCTGCAGTCTTCACGATTTTTTAGTTAGTGTTCTGATGCATTTAAGGATGAAAAGACATTAAAATTACAGCATTTCTTTGCAAGAGTGTTGCCTTCATCAGCAGGCTCTGAAATGCCACTTGGAATGATTAGTTTTATTGTCAGGATTTTAGATTTTTGAAGGATTTTTGGTTTTGCTTTCTAGAGAAAAAAGTCTTAATTTTTTTTTTCTAATTAGGCATTTTGAGGCTTGTTTACTCCAATTTTTTTTCCTGACAATTTGAAAACTATCTTTGCTGACAGCCAAACGTTTTAATTATGTTTGGTATTAATCTGCTAAATTTCAACCCAGACTTCTTAACTCCCATTCAGGGATTGCCAGAAGGGTTACATTTACATTAAGTAAAACATATATATTACTAAAAATGCTTGGCAGGAAAAGGTTTGCAGATTTGTCAGTAAAAAACAACAACAAAACCAGCTGAGCTCGTGACCCTGCCATGAGGGTACCACACACAGTGACACCAGGTGCCCCTTGCCTCTGCGCTATTTGGGCACATTTCCACCTCCCTTCCTGCAGCAAAGCACGCCCTCACAGTCACTGCCCCCACATATTGCTGCCCCATGTAATCACAAATTAGCACTTCATATGACTCCAGTTCCACCCCCAAATACACCCACTCCTCCCTGTGCTGCCCTGTGAGGGCAGGAAGTGGCAGCCAGAGGAGGGAGGGAGAGCCTAGAGACTCCAGCTGCTGTTGTGGCTTGAGCAATGGGGAAGTGGCAACTGGATGAGAGAATGGGCCAGGTCAGGCTGGGCCCATTCTCCATGAGGGTCAAGATGCAATGCGTGGCTGCATAGCTATTCCTACAAGTGGGCCACGGCACAGCCCCACAGCCAGGTGTCACTGCTTGACTCTCATGAAAAATGGGCCCAACCTGATTTCATAGATTTCATAGACATTAGGGCTGGAAGGGACCTCGAGAGATCATCGAGTCCAGCCCCCTGCCCAAAGGGCAGGAAGTCAGCTGGGGTCATAGGATCCCAGCAAGATAAGCATCCAATTTACTCTTGAAGGTGTCCAATGTAGGTGCTTGAACCACCTCTGCTGGCAGACTGTTCCAGACCTTGGGGGCTGAGACAGTAAAGAAATTCTTCTTTATGTCCAGCCTGAAACGGTCTTGCAGAAGTTTGTGACCGTTCGACCTAGTCATCCCTTGGGGCGCTCTGGTGAACAAACATTCCCCCAGATCCTGGTGGTCACCCCTGATAAACTTATAGGTGGCCATCAGATCACCCCTGGGCCTACGCTTTTCCAGGCTAAAGAGTCCCATGTCTCTCAGCCTATCATCGTAAGATCTGTTTTCCTGACCTCTGATCATGCGTGTGGCTCTCCTCTGGACTCTCTCAAGCTTCTCCACATCCTTTTTGAACTGTGGAGCCCAAAACTGGACGCAGTACTCCAGCTGCGGCCTCACCAAGGCCGAGTACAAGGGGAGAATGACGTCCCGGAATTTGCTTGAGAAGCATCTATGGATGCAAGCCAGCATTTTGGTCGCTTTACTAGCTGCAGCATCGCATTGCAGGCTCATGTTCATCTTGTGGTCAATGATGACCCCCAAGTCTCTTTCTTCTGTAGTGCTATCCAACGTAGCACTGCCGAGCCTATAAGGATGCTGCAGGTTTTTCCTCCCGAGGTGGAGAACCTTGCATTTTTCGGTGTTAAACACCATCAGGTTCTCATCTACCCATTTGCTGAGCTTGTCCAGGTCAGCCTGGATCACTCACCTATCTTCTGGTGTGGATGCTTTGCCCCAAAGTTTGGTGTCATCGGTGAACTTGGCCAGTCCACTCCTGACTCCAATGTCCACATCATTAATGAAGATGTTGAACAGTATGGGTCCAAGGACAGAGCCTTGAGGGACCCCACTGGTCACAGGGCACCACAATGAGTGACTGCCATCAATTACATCCCTCTGGGTCCGACCATGGAGCCAGTTTCCCAGCCAGCAGATCGTGGTGGAGCCAAGGCCACAACTGGCCAGTTTGGCCAAGAGGTGATCATGGGATACCAGATCAAAAGCTTTTTTGAAGTCAAGATATATGACATCAATCTCTTCTCCCTTGTCCAGGTGATAGGTCACCTGGTCATAGAAGGAAATGAGATTGGTCAAACAAGACCTACTCGCAACAAACCCATGCTGGCTATCCCTTAGAATGTTAGCCTGGGCCAGTCCCTCAAGGATGGCCTCCTTAATAAACTTTTCTAAGATCTTCCCCAGGATAGAAGTCAGGCTAATGGGCCTGTAGTTAGCCAGATCCACTCTGCTCCCTCTCTTGAAGATTGGACCTGGGCAGCCCAGTTAGCATGGTCCTTTGTACAGGAGCCACAGGTCCCAGAGAGACGCATCCCAGTTCTGTCCAAAGGTGGGCTAGTGGGTCAGGTTGGGTCATGATACTCCATTCTCTCTACACAAACCACAGGTAAGGCAATGCTGCAGCAGGCACAGCCCATCTGGTGCTGCGGGGGGACACAAGTATGTGGATTCCCCCCACATGCCCCTGCCACTCCCCACACACCCCACAACCCCCCCCCCCAGAAACCCAGAGCCTCCCTGCCCCCAGTCCCTACTTGCCTGGGACAGTGTCCAGGGCCAGGTTACACCACAGCCTTGCCCCACTTCTATTTGCCCCACAAGCTAAGGGCATATGCTGGGGCAACAGAGGCCAGATGCAAGAGTGTCTCTCTGGAGGTCCCAGACCCAGCTTGCCTCAGGGCATGGTCCTGGATAATGCCTTGCCCCATTTTTTCCCCCATGTTTTTTGTTTCTGTTTTTTTTGATAACTGAAAATCCAGCTATCAAATTTAGACTGCACACTGCAAATATGCAATGTGGGGAATGTTTTTTTTGTTCTCAATGTGCCTCTTCTGGCACCTCAAACTGGTTTGAGATGCTGCAACAGGCATGTGTGTGCATGTCTGGATGTGCCCAGTGTGTTTATGTATGGGTTCTGCTTTATATTTTGGTTCCATTTCTAAATGGTTTATAGGATGTTAATATATTGTTAATACCCAATTTTAGTAATAAGTAATCAATTTTATAGATAGTGTATCCAATAGCTTAATATCATGTCTAATGAGCCCTAGTGTTGTACATATAACTATTTGTTATACATATAACTCAAACGTGTGACATGTTCAGAATTAGCAGCCCAGCAAACAGGTACACATGCTTCACATACAGTTTGTGGTACCTCCAACAGTTCTGAGGTGCCACAAACTACATGTGTGCACTTATCAAGACACCCATTAATTTTATTGGAGTCTGCCATTAAATTACATAGAGTCAGTATTTCAGCTGGGGGTTTTTTTGTTGTTTGTTTTTTTTTGCGGAAGTTAGATAGTAAAACTATGAATTGAGCCAAAATTGTGTACTTCAAGACTCATTCCAAAATAAAAAGAATTGTAGAAGGAATTCTAAGAAGAAAAATACTTGGCAAATAGGGTGGTGTACAAAAAGAACAAATTTGGAAAGCTGTTGCCTGAGAGAGAACAGAAAAAAGTACTGAAGTATAAAAACCAATAGGAATTAAGTGATCTGTGTGGGAGATGCCTTTAACTTCCCATGTCCAGAGTGAAACTGTAAAGGTCAGCTATTTATATCAGGGAGACTGGATGACAGAGATTTTTTCCTTCAGGCAAGCAAGAAGAATGGAAGTTTAAATACAAGTAAAGAAAATAATGTAACTACAAAGTGAAATGTTGCATGACAAAAACTGACTCCTAAAAAAGCTTGAAGGTTCCCAAATCAATGAATTATAAAGTATCTGGTCTGACAGGTCATACAAATCTATGCAATGTAGGTGGGTTTTTTTACTCATGGCATTTCTCTCTTTTTGGGAATTTCTTCTTTATACATAAAGTTGTAAATGCAAAAAGTGTATTTGGGCGTTTGGTGTATGTGTAAAGAATATAGCTCTCCATACACCTTGTTGGAGCTGCAACTATTTATAGGAGCTATGTATCTAGTAAATATTTTGAACCCCAAAGTCCTGATCTTCAACCATGTAATGTTGATGGAAATATTAATTAACTTAAATGACCACTGGATTAGATCCCTGATGCACAAAAGAGAAGGAGGAGCTTGAGGTTGATTTATTTAGTATATGAGAATGTAGCATTGTTATTATTTAACAATATTACTTAATATTGTAATTGTAGTCATACAATGAAGTTCATTCCTACTGTAAACTGGCTAAACTCCAATAAGGTACTGGGATCAATTAAGAATAAAACTGATAGTTTGATATCAATTGTAATATTCTAACTCTTCTATATTTTTTTTCTTTAAATCTTCCTATGCAATTATTGGATGATTATATCCTTGATATGGACTTCTGCAACATAGTTAAACATTTGAGAAAAGATTATATTTTTCTAATAAGTCCTCATTGTTTTTCCATACTTCCTTGGCGTATTAGAATTTTGCTCTTCATTTCCTATGGCTCCTTAAACTAACACAAGCAAGCAATAAAAAAAAAAAAAAAGAGGGGGAGAGGGAAGGGGTAGGGGACACCAGAATTTTGATTATAGGAATATTTTGAAATAAATATAAACTAAATAAAGAATGGTAGGAAATCAAATACAGCATGCATTGTTTCCAGTTTGAGAAATCATTCCTATTTAGGACAACAATTAAGCATCCACTTAAGTCCAACTGACGTTCATAAACATACATTGTAAAGTTAAGTGTACAAAAAAGTACTTTAATGAATCAAGGGGTAAGTAATGGAGCGGCCAATGGGAGAGAGAGAGGGAAAAAATTGATGTATAGTCTGATCCAAAGTCCACTGAGTAAATGGAAGGAGTCCAGTGGACTCGCAAAGATACAGAGAGAAGTCACATTTTTTGCCCAATATTGCCCCTGAAAGTGTTCTACATCCATAACCAAACAAAAGTTCATGGCTGCAGAGTTTTTTAAAAGGCCCTGATCCCACACAAATCTGTTCCCTCATTGCCTTCAGGAACTTGTGTCTGCACTTGGGGCTAGACTGATTGCAGCTCAGCACTGTCTTCAGAATGGGAAGGGGGAAGGGAGTGAATTAAGTTTGGTTTGGAGTTTTTTCAGCCAGTGCTGGGGGGTGGGCTGGATGGACTGGATGAACCTCAGTGGGGGCTCCAGTACACCCAGCCCACCCTCCATCACTGGCTGGAGAACCCTCAGAATGAGCTCCTTCTACTCCTTTGCCTCCTCCCATTCTGAAATGGTGTCAGGGAGAGAGACATTGCTAAGGGAATGTCCATTCTGAAAATGGTCTCTGGGAGGGGAGAGAGACATTGCTAAGGGAAACCAGCTGCAGCCTCGCAGTCAGCAGCTAGTTTTCCAAAGCCCAGGGACTCAAGAGTTAACTTCTGTTGCATCCAGGGGATTGTTGCAACTCATGGCACTTGCTGCAAAGTACCATGGGTGCAGACAGAACTGACAATTTTCACTTGATCTATCCACAGAAAGCAGTATATCACCATGAACAAACACAAATGTACAGCTACAGACCACTTAAAAATGGCTGATTGGAGGGAAAATCTGCCCCCTCATTTGTCAGACAAAGATGTTACAAAACATAGTATCATTTCAACTTCTGTCTCCACTGCCTCCTAGCCTCAAGTTGTTTTCAGAATGGGAGGGGGGAAAGGGAGCAGGTGGTATTCAGTCTGGGTTTTTTTTCAGACCTTCCTGGAGGGTGGGGTTGTGTGTATGGGAGATCACCCCAGGGTGGGCGGGGGAGGGGCTCCAATACACACTCCCCATCACTGGCTGGGGAACCTAAAATGAGCTCCCTCTCCTCCCTTTCCCCCCTCCCATTCTGAAACAGAGATAGGCTGGGAGAGAGGAGGGGCTACTGTTCAGGGAAACTGGCTGCAGGTTCCCACCCAGCAGCTTGATACTCCTCCCCACTGGAACCAGCAATGAACATCTGTTTGGTCTGGGGGATCATTGTAACTCTGAATGCTTCCTGCAAAGCCTTCTCAGTTACAGCGTGGAGATGCTCTTCTCTCTGTGCCTCAATAGGCTTAGGATTCAGTCAATTTTGTTGTGTTGGTTTTCACTGCAAACTGCTGACTGACAAGATCTTCTGAAATCATCATTGTAGTGCAGAATAATTTTTGGGGACAATATTTCAAATGGCTTTGCTACACAGCTTATTGTATTCTTAATAATTAACAACATTATTCATCCAAGTTTACAAATGTAGGAAACGCCCACTGATCAGATTCAGGAGCAAGCATGTGGACTAGGGTTCCGTGGAAAGTTTTTTTTGTTTTTGTTTTTGTTCACTGAAGTCCAAGATATTCTGATTCACAATTATTTTATTAAAACAAACACTATAGTTAAATAAAAACTTGTATTTTCAACCACTGAATAAAAAATCGAATGCATCTTTTAATGAAAAACTGACAACTTCCCAAGTATTCAATCCTGCCAATTGTCATGCACTCTGGCCTCAATCCAACAAAGCACTTAGCCACCCAAGTATATGTAAACTTTTAACACTTGAGTGCTTTTATTTGCTTTAATGGTTAAAGTTAACTGTGTGCTTAACTGCTTTGCTGGTTCAGGGCCAGAGTACTTGGTGGAATCAAAGATAAGATGACTATATTGTGTCAATATTTAAAATATTAAATTACCAGGTTCTTCCTGCAGCTAACCTGCCAAAGCTGTAACTATTCATAGAGTTTATTTCTAAAGTCACATGAATTGATTAAATACACAAAGAGAGAATTTTCTCCATTTCCATTATAATTATTTTCTTGAATAAGCATCCATCCAAACTATTAGATAAATTCATGCCTAATTTTGCAACCCATACTCTGAGGTAAATATTTCTGTAGAAATGTTAAATGGAGTAAGTGCTCACCAACATGAGCAAGAAGTATGCTATCCTTATAGAAAATACAGGGTTCCATCACTTTATGCAGGTTCTGTATGTGCCAATTCACTCTTTTGTGATGATCATTTTTATACCAAAAATTAGTTATATGCAAGGTAAATTCACTCTTATGAGATCAGTTTGATGGAAGCCCCCAGCCAACTGCTTTGTGCAGTGCATCGTGGGAGTGACATGCACCAAAATATAGTCTCCTGTGTGGATCTGTGCTCCTCACTTGTTGTCTGCAACACATGTTTCTGTAGCTGCCATCTCCATTATCATAGCGCCCTGTGCTTGTGTGCATTGCCTGCTGTTGGTAAGTACCAAAATTATCTTGTAAAACTGGTAGAAATGGGTTCAGTATAATCAAGGTCTTGGAACCTATTCCATTTGGTAGATTGTAAAGTAGGTTCCCTTTATGTGAATTCAAGTTATGTACTGTTATCCAGGAATGCATGTACTGCATAAAGTGAGGAAAACCTGTATCCATCTTTTTCCAACAGAACAAAGGTAAAAACAGATGTTGGCTGATCTACTTTATTGGGCAAAATACACATGGCTGGTTGTTATGTATCCCTCTCTACCCTATATCTCCTTGCCTGGATCCACAGGGTGCCTGGACATATGCTCTCATGCATTCAATTAGAATGCAGTGGAACAAACTCAATTAACTAAATCTGCTGGAGCGTTCTAATTAGAATGTTCCAGCATGCTGTGGTGTCTCATGTATTCAATGTCCTGCATCTCAAAATGGTGGTGGGGATGCTTTTAACTAAAGCTCATTGAACAAGCTTTATTTAAAGTGCCCTGCTACCAACTTGAAACCCAAGACACTGTGGCATTCTAATTAAAACACTCCCCACCCCACCCCGTACCCCAGAGCACACGTATAGGCACACACATTGCCCCTTGCTGCACATACAGGTACAGATCAGTTCAGGTCCTGGTGCTCGGTGACATAGAACAGTGCAAGAGATGGGGAAACACTAGTTTCTACACAGGGATCCCCCATGACCTGTGCCTCTGAAGAATGGCTGGTGCAGGTCCTGGCAAAGAAGTGTGGGGTGACACAGGAGCCAGGGAATCCCCAGCACCCCAAGCCTCCATACCAGAGCCTGCTCCACAGCCCATCCTGACTAATGGAGGCACAGCTGAGGACAGGTCCCAGAGAAGTGGTGCATGGCAGTGTGACACAGGAGGAATCCCTAGAATCCCATGCTTCCCTGCTCTCCCAGACCATGGTACTCACTGACCAATGCCTGCACATGAAACACTGGTCAGCACAGTGTGGGGGCACGGAGTTGTGTGGATTTCAGCATGGTGGCATAAGGCACTGGTGATTCCTTGAGTCCTGTATCTCCACACTGAGACCTGTGTGGGTTTTTTCTACTTATAGATATGTGCTCTTGAGATCCTGGAGCAGGTCTCCATAAGTGGGGAACTCTGGCTTTCCCTGCTTACAGAAAAGCAGATTCTTCAGTGCAGCCAGTCTCTGTAACCAGGATAAGCCGGTTCTCCAGAGCCGGGTTGTGCAGGATTGGGCCTCTCAAGCCCTTGGTACCTGGCCAAGGTGGCTGGAGAGTGCGGGCAAAAGACATCTGCTACACTAAAGCAACATAATTTATTCCTACCCTTTGTTGCAGCCACTCATATGCACCATAAAAATTCTTATGGTGGCACAAATGCAAATTCAGGTAACATCTACTTCTATCCTCAGTTTTTTTTTTCCTGTAGATACCACTTTTTCATAGCCATGGAATAAATACATGTCTATGTCAGAGTAAACAAGTGGATTCTTAATGTTTCAGTCTTCTCTATTCATTACATATTCCAAAGTACTTCCTATCTCATTTTCTGGTACCCTTAGATTAATTTTCTTAAGTTTAAAAAAAATAAATCAATAAATGGTAGTGTCTCCTGTAGTGAATCCCTTCATTGCTATTTAGCTTGTCATTACCCCTAGAAATCATCCCTGAGATTTTTTGCAAAATGCAATAATAGAAAAACATGCTGAATCAGCTGTGCTCACTGGGATGGTTTTGGAATCCTTGATTAGCATTATATATAAAACCATCTTACATAAGTAGAATGTGAACATACTGTGGCACTTCTCTTCTCCTCAGCCATCTCTCCTTCCTCCCCCCACCAGTTTCCCCACTTATTTTTAACAAATTGTTAAAAAGGCAGGTTGTAATATACAGTAAATAACTGAACTGAAATGACAATTTTGTGCTTTCCATTAAATAGGCATGTCGCAGGGCACTTCCGTGCTCCACTCCTAGTGAGACTCGAACTTAAGGGGGAAGGTGTGTCACAGGGCACTTCAGTGCCCTGCTCCTAGAAAGAGTTACAGGTGCTTGTTGCTGGGGCAACTGTAGGTGGTCAGCGGACCAGAAGGGGGCAGGGCCTGGCCTATATAAACAAGTCAGGCTGAGGCCAGGGAGGCAGTTTCCATCTGGCAGCTGAGGAAGCAGCTCTGTTGAAGCAGGCAGAGTAGAGAAGCCCGATGGCCTGAACAGCTTCCATGTGAGGAGGACCAGGTGGAGGAAGCCCTGGTAGGGATTTGGGTTGATAAATTGCCTGATGGTTTAGAGTTTGTTTTAGCTGATTGCCTCACGTTATTACATTCTGTTGGTTGTTGTTAGACCAGAGGACCAGGTGAGGCTATAAGGGGTTGGAGGAGGCCTCATGGGGCTCCACAGTAGTGTGGGGACCCCGGTGCCAGAGAGGGCATGACATTAAGGGAGCATTGACCCCAGCCCTACAAAGGGGCATAGTAGATTAGGGCCAGGTAAGGCCGAGGCAGCCTGAGCCCACAGGAGTTGTAGATCCACAGAGGGAATTTAGGGGCCGGGCACAGCTACGGCCACCTGAGCCCCAAGTGCGGAGATAGGCCCCAGTGCAAGCAGAGTCCAGGGAGGACACACAGCCGAGAAGCCCCAGTGCGGGCGAACGTGAGAGAAGTCACCTTAGATGGGGCACAGACAGGAGTACGTTGGGGTACCGTGCCAAGGAGGACAAAAGGCATCCTCCCTTAATACTCTTATCATCAAAGATGTGGCGGGCAAGAATGAAGTTGCATTGACACCGACTTGGCACGGTAGGGGGCACCAGGATAGAACACGGCCGCTCCTAAGACCCCACCCCATGACAAGGCAAATTCATAAAAGATCATTAGATTATCTAGTTTTACCTACTTTATACAAGGGGACAATAAAATCCACCTAGTTACTCCTGTATGGAGATTAGTAACATATTTTTGATGGAAGTATGCCTTCTGGAAGGGCATTCAGTCTTGATTAGAAGGCATTCAGAGATAGAGAATACACCACTTCCCAAAGTCATATGTTCCAACAGTAAATCACTGTCATTCTAAAAAAAAAAGTGTGTGCTTTTTTTCTTAAACCTTGTGTACATGTGCTGGTTCTTGTTATATCTTTCTCTCCTAGAATAAAGAGCCGTGTAGTACCCAATGTTCTCATTTTACAAAGGTACTTATACATTGTAATAAGATTATTTCCTAAACATCTGCCAACTAGCTAAACAGTTAAAACAGTTTGTCTCACTTCAGTGCTTTTTCTCCAGCCTTCCAATAATGTTTGTGGTGCTCACCTCCACCCCCTCATTTTTCCAATATGCCTATTAAAATGTGGACACAAGAACTATACACAACCTTCCTATTAATAATTTTCTTTACCCTAAAACCTTAAACATTTGCAATCTAGACTACTGTTTCCCAAAACATATAGTCCCTTTTGGGGAGTCCCATTGTGCTTAGGAGACAAGTGCAAACAGACTTTTTCACTATTGCCAAGAGTCTCAGGGCACCTATACACATGCCAGATGTCTGTTCTGATGCATGCTTTAATGGAGTCTGCTGGAGAGTGCTAATTAGCATGCTTCAGCAGCTTCTGTGTCACATGTATTCAGCATCCCTAGACTTCAAAATGGCAGCAGAAGGTTTAGTTAAAGTGACCCTTCCACCATTGTGGAACGTGAGATGCTGAATACACATGATGCTGCAGGTGCTTTAATTAGCATGGCTCTTGGAGCTGTTCTAATTAAAGGGCCCCTCCCCTCACAAGCATGTGTAAAGATGCCCTCAGATTTCAGTTAAAAATATATTCATTTTAGTTTTGGACAATGCTTCAGAGAGCCTGAAACA